>NW_009604219.1:25493-42115 GCF_000690535.1 Cariama cristata | reverse complement strand
CCACCAGTCCATCTTTCAACTAGGATTAATTCTCCCCATGCTTTTTAACGCATTGCTTGTTGTGGGAATATTTGTTCCAAAAGAGGACAGAACAGGACAGCCACATTAGCTGACTACATGAGACACCAGATAAATCTTTTCTACCTTTATGCTGATCAATGTAGCAAAAGTTCCTCTGGATAGAGTTTTGTTATGAAAGAGTCTTTATTTTGAGTACCCAGAGAGCTGAGAAAATCTGTAACTATGTGTAGGTGTTTGAGGAAAGCACGGTTTGAGTGTCTGACAGACTGTCTCACTGCAATGCAGAGAGTTGCAGTTGGCTTTGCTTTTTATTGATCAAGGCCAGCATCTTGCTCAAAGTGTCAAGGGCCAATTTTCCCTGGGATTCATCATTGCCATTCCCACTCCCTTCTACAGAGACTCCCATTTGCACTGTCTTCTATTCAGATTCCTCTATCCCTGTGGTCCCTGAACAGCTTTAATGTTAAAGGCTATGCTAGAAGCAATGGAAGAGCACCCATTGAAAGTATGATCCCAGTACTATGATGCCCTGTTCCAAACAGAGAAACAATTTAGCAAGGCATTTTTACATTCACTCAGCAGATGCTTCTGGTGGTTAAAGATCTGGTCCTCATCAGAATTTGTTTGCAGTTGCCCCTTTACAGAAATTTATCACCTCTTTTGGCCTGTCATCAGAAGAGAATTTCCAAGTCTTCCTTGTGTGATTCAGTGCAAACTTCACCAGCTTAATTTAGACTGTTGGGAGAGATGATTTGAGTTAAGCTGCGATACTTGCGTAGCTTAAGTTGTTGCAACCATTTGCTGATCAAATGCCTGCCTGGATTTAAACCGAGTGATGCTTAAGAAGACGAGTTGTGCCAATCACAACCTCTAAGGCACTCTGGGTTTGAATAACAAAATTAGCCCTCAAACCGTCCTGAAAATGTATTTATCCTGCAAGAAACTTCAGCTTGAACTTTCTGTTCATCTATTCATCTTAAATATAGCATTCCCTTCCAGAATGTTGAAAAATTGCTTTCTTGAATGTAGTTTGGGTGAGAGCAAAATGTCATTTTTGATAATGTTATAATTCTGTAACTGGGAATCTGAATGGGGAAGTAACCAAGAAAAACTGCTTTAGACAGTCCCTATACAATACTCTTTAGATGTAGCATGCCTTCAAACCAGGTCTCCAGGAAGGAGCTGTGTGAAAGTCCCTTGTTGGATTTAGGGTGAATACCCCCACTTAATATAAATTGAGATCACCTCTACAAGAGTTGCTTATATAATAATATCAAATATAAAGAAGACAAATAAAGACTCTTGTTGTTTGCACAGCGCTATGTCTGTGCTTGTTAATGGAAAGCTACAATTACAGCTCTTTTCTGTTGTGTTTTACATAAAGCCCTCACGCTGACTTTGTAAGACTTGCACAACATGTTTGCCAATGAACAGCATGAGCAAATGTAACTATAATATGTTTTTTTTCCCAGGGAACAGTGTCTAAATTATTGATTAGAGAGCAAGTGATGAGTTAAAAGGCAAAGGCACTGTACAGCAGATCAAATTTAAACACAAGACTAACCATATCTGGGAAGTCACTATCAAGTCCCTTTAGATGGCAGGGATACCACTAGTATGTTTGTGCACTTCAAAATCTTTGAATATTGAAAGAACAGCTGATTGATACTTGGTAGTGGTGAGAAATCTGAATTTCCATGTGTTTATCTGATTTGTTAGAGCCTTTTGTCGGTTTCAAATCAAGACACTCATAATTACTGCAACATTTGCTCTGTGTTTATGTTCATGTGTCTAATGTCTAAGAAGAAATTTAATCTTCACCTTTCCTACTGTTGGGGATCTTGATGTGACAGAATTCATGTCACATATCATGGCCTTGTAAGCATAATTTTCTAGATGATGCCCTCGCCCTGAACCAAATAAAAATTTTTTTTAAAGTTTTATAAGAAATACCCACACAACCATTTGCTAGGAGTCTACATTTACCTCTCCTCCTGGAGTTGCCTGATAACAGTAAAATTTGTCATTTCTAGCAAGGGATGAAGTATACATTTCCTCTGTAATGGAGAGGTCTACTGAAACTGAGGACTCTTGTATCCAGTTCTAACTCCCTGAGGACTGTGTGTCCCTATGGCCTCAAACCTTGTTGTTAATTGACCATACCTTGATCCTTTTCTCCCTTGCTCACTCCTAGTGTGGTCTGTCCCCTACCCCAGCTCCTTCTTCTAGTCCCATCCTCTTTGCTTACATAGTTCAGACTCTGTTTATTAAACTTCCCATGCTAGATTAATTCTCATAGTCCAATCAATTAGCGTTTTCTTCTCGGAGGACTTCTGAGGTTAATTCCCATCACCCTGTTTTCGGCTCACTTGTTCAGCTCATTGTAGTCTGCTTCTCCACTTTTGTTCCTGATCCCAGTTTTTCACTTTCACTTTCTCATATTTTCTTGCAAGGACTCCCAGAGCTGTTCTCTCTGACGGACCTCTCATTCGTTCTGAGTCTCCCCTCCACTGAAGCCTGATGCAGGGCCTTTCGACCATATAGTCCAGAATCAATATTCCTTCTCATGTCTTCTGTCTCCCTGTTATTTCTGTTCTCTCTTTTTCCACAGGTCTGTTTTCAGGCATTCCTCCTCACCTGTTCCTTCCCCATTTCCCTCCTTCCCTGTTTCTTAGATCCCTGGGAAGGGAGGAGTTGTATGTTAGCACAAACAGACCTCAGGTGGGTGAAGACAGAGGGAGTGGAAGAAGGAGAAATAGGGTTCAGGCAGAGGGACCAACACTGGAATCACTTGTTTGACTTCAGATACCATCTGTGTATGTCTTAAGTGTGCGTACTGCACTGTTGCCATTTACTAAATGGTCTGAACTAGAACTCCTTTACTTCTGGAATTTGGAAGTTCCTATAGGGCGAGTCACTGATGAAGCTCAGGATAAGCAGGCAGAGACTATGGCAGTGTATGTTGTTTTAGGTGGGAGATCTGTTCTGCAGCTTTTCTGGGAAAAAAAGGAGGTGACCGCTGTGGTTCTTCCCAAAGACATTCTTTGTGTTTGTGTCCGTACTGTAGACCCTATGTTTTCTTAAAGGAACTGTAGCTGTAATGCTTGAGGGATGGAGAGCTGAACAGCAAGGGCATAGCAGTGAAAAATGGGACAGAAATGTCCATAGCTGCTGGGATCATCCTGGGAGCACATGCAGGTTGTGGCAGACGTTAAGAGATTAAGAAATGAGACACAGAGGCCTGACAATTTACCCTTCTTTTCAGCTTTCACAGTGCAAATCCAATCTCAGTCAGAAGCTCATGGCTGCAGGCTAATCATTGCTCATGCCTACATCTTTCCAGGATAGTACTGCCCATTGGCAACTGCTGCTGCTTCTCTTCCTTTGGGGTTGCTTCCTCTGTGCCATTTCCTCTGCCCCTTGCAGTTCCAACTTACTTCAACCTTTCCTTTGTCCTTGCAATCTGTGGGAGTGTCAAATGGTTTGGGATGAAATCCAGGATGACAAGAATAAGGGAAATAGTAGCGTCAGTATGATCTCTGAGGTTATGGAACTGATTGCCCATAAAAAGGAGACAATGCCTGTCACGAGAGCATGAGAAATCATCATAGAGGAAGATGCTACAGGGAATAGAGCTGCACCACCATCAGAATAGATTAGATCAGAGCCAGCAATGACAATGATTTCAGTTATCACTTTTCTTTCCCTTACTAGAAGTACGGATGCTGGTAGAGAGAGTATCAACAAGAGATGTTGCTTACCAGGGCGGCAAGACACAGCTTGCCAGCTGGGAACTTCTGTCTCCCCCAGGTTGATGTGGCACCCAGCACAAGAGTTTTGTGTGCTTAGGTTGACATAAAGGAAATCTTACCTCACGCAGGTGCTGAGAGCTTGCTTCTCTCATTCACTCACTATTTATGAGGCTCACAAAATTCCAAGGAACTGTCAGGAATTTGGTTGATGGCTGGGTGCAGTTATCCCCAAAGCTTTCCCTCTGATCAGATCAAGTATCACAACACCATTGCTTTCTATCCACACTACTGGAACAGCGCATTCCTGAGAGCCGTAATGTGAGGCAATACAGCTGCTGCAGCAGCCTTAGCTCAGTTTGTTGTTTCCTTTATGATACGGTGCTGCACTTGTCGGCTTATTCTTAAGGGACATTCAGAAGTAGTAAAAGGAAATTTTTTACATCTCCATTACTAAAGGGAGGTTTGACTGAATAGCCTCTCGTAGTGTTCTCCCTGAGCTTATTTGATCATACACAGACAGTGATGTTTCTCTTTTGGATAATAATCTTTGAATCAGCCTAATGGGAAAGAGAAAAGTATTCTCCGAAGCAAACACTTCAATGGCCCAAAGAACCGCCAACAACTATATTTAAATCTATATATATTGATTACAGACAGTTCCAAAACTTTAAAAAAAAAAAAAAAGTGATGTGTAGCGTCATGGGCTCCAATTCGTTCTCAGACTTGGGATCGAATCAGGGACATCAAAAGCTGAAAAACACTTATTACTGCCATTTGAGCTAAAAGGCTGTTGTTTAGTAGTGGGAATGTATTATTTCACATTCTCTACGGCCCTTGTGCAGAGGGAGCATTATAAAAAAGCAGTCTGTGTTTTTTAAAAGGAATTATTGGTTTCCAATGTACTATACATAGTGGAGGGAAAAAGGTATTCACTTGTTTTATTTCAATGTTGCCACCATTGTTTCTTATTTTATTCAAAGACTGCCAAAACTTCTTCATAAAAGAGAACAGCACAATGTTACCTGATTTTAAAGTAGGGATAAGAAGTGTCTTTGCCCAGTTTTGTCTGCTTTCTTATGAGGTGAAATTACCTCCCTCAAGCAAAGGAGGTAATTCTTGGGCAAGAGCTTTAATCACTGGAGTATAAAGCATCTGTCCCATTCTCGGATGCAGTCTGGACATGATTTGTGTAAGGAACTCGGGCATCTGATAATTACCTCTTGAAAATGCATACCTAAAAACCCTGCTAGTGCTGAATGTTGCTGTCTGTGGAATTGAGCCGTAGTTTTTATTTCCCTAAAGAAAAGACAGTTTTAAATGCCAAAACTGACTGAAGGGAGATACAGATTCCTCCCTCTTCTCCTCATGCCCTTCCATCTCCACTAACAAACATTTGTCCTTTTCCAGTCAGCTCTATTTGTGATGCATATATCTTCTTGTAGTTACACAGCCGGTGCCTGGCTTGAATCCTGGCTTCTACCCCAGATTTTCTTGGGTATATTTGTTTGATATGTTGACAAATGTTAGAGAGCAACTTGAAGAATTTTATTCTCCACTGCACAGGACAGAAAGATTCAAGTTTTCACTCCTGTTTGGTAGTCTCCACTGGGCTATGCATGAGTGATCGAATGAGCAAATTGAAATATTTCTTCTTTTGAAAACCAGTAGCCCAAATTAATGTAGGATCTATGGAAGCTCAGATCTTTGCTCATTGCCACTGGTGTCCTCTACAGTCCTTACGTTACCCACGTGTCCTGTTGTATGTGATAGAACAGGAATGATCTTTGAAAAATTGCCACCTGTATGAAAAACAGATCCTTTCATGGTTACCAGATTGCACATTTTAATTATGATGGGAGTAATAGTCTTTGAAGCTGAATCAAAATGAGGAGTCTACTGCAAGGACAGTATTTCTTTAATTATATTTAATTTGCTTTTCTGATTTAAGTTAATTTTATTTTCTGATTTAAACCCAATGTTTTTCATAAGCCTCCAGGGTGGGTATGCTTACTGGAGATTGAATTCTCCGCTAACTCAGTCATTCTTATGGCCAGAGGACAGGATTGAGAGAAAAAGCAACAAATAACAATGTTATTAAGTACTTGTTCTGTGAGAGCACCTAGAAAAGAGGTTCCCAAATTCAAGGTCACAAAATCAGAATCGTAAGTGATGTCGTGACACCATGCATTAGGGCCAGACAGCCCTTCCCTCAACATTGCAAGGTTTTCAAGCTAGTCAAAATTACAGTGGCAGACTAATGCAGAAACTGCTGGGAATGATCTCGTATACTTGCCTGGTTCTTGTATTTCTCCCTGGATGTTTGAAGTTGGCCAGTGTTGGAGACAGTATATTAGGCTCAGGCTTTGAACAAATCTGACGTGGTTGTTCTTGCATTCTTTTCTTCTGGACAATTATTTTTCTGTGTGGTCAATCATTCAGGTTACTTATAAAGTTCCCTTTGGCCTTTAAGTTTCTGAGTCCTACAGTGCTGACGCACATGTCATCCCTAGTGAAGAGAGCAATTCTATCAACTGTCATGTTACTGTTTTGGTGTTTATGAATAAGAGCTTGTATATGGAAGGTGAAGAAGAGCTGAAGCTAGCTGAGTAAGATGTCAGAGAGACAGTCAGCAAGAAATGACAGTTTGCAAAGTGAGACAGATAAAAATGTCAATTAATAATCCAAATGCAAATTAGGTTTTTTACCTCATGAAGGAGGCTGAAGGCAGATGCCCAGAACTTAGGTAGAGTTTGCAAATGTGGCAGCAGAAGGTGGTAACCCGCTATAGAATATCAGACATAGAGTAGAGATGATGATCAAAAGATACAAACACATGAAGAGTGAACTGCTTCAAGTAGAATTTGTTCCATGAGTTGCAAAAGACAGAAAAGACAAAAGGATATATTTTGCAGATCTATTTAATTTCTCTTTTAAAGTATAAAATAGTGTTCTGCAACTGTGAAGAAACTGATGTAGGAGAAATTTTAAAGAAGAGATATAGAAAGGATGCAAGAGGTTGTACAGTGAAGAAGTTAGCTTTGTGGTTGGAAAAACAGTAATGACATAGAATGAGGCAGTAATGAGGCATAGAATTTGGAGGTAAAAAAGGTGGTGATTCTTTTAAACTTCTGGACTCGGACATTAGTGTCTGCCAATTTACAGGCTTCACTCCCCCTTTCAAACCAGCAGAATTGTCTAAGCTCCTGTCCTCCGTCAGTCACCCATCAGGGCAACATGAAACTTTGGCAGAGTCCAGCCCCATGGTGTCCAGCTGATGCTGTGAATCAGCCCTGTGATGGTGTTATTAACGGCAGAGTGAAGGTAATTCATACATTTCCTGCAATCCTGAGTCTCAGGCTAGCTCCTTGTAAGGTTTGCTTCCCTCATCCCTATGTTTGGCGATTTGGACATCACCAGTAGTGTGGGAGACTGATGTTTTCTTTCTCACTCTTCCCAAATTTTTTCCTAATTTATATAATCACTGTGTCTGGTAGCTAACTACATTGCTTTGTTTGGCCTGCCTGGAGACAAGTATTATCATGACAGTGGTAAACACACATACTTTGTAGCAGATGCATAACTCCATAACTTTTATTGTTTTATAACAGCCACTTAGATTTTAAGGATAGCAAGCACAAGCAAGAAGACACCTGAGGCTGGGAGGATGCCTTAACTGTCTGATAGTACATCAGACTGCGATTTAGGGGAGCCCTTCAGGAGATGCAGTCACAACCATATAATGAATTTCCCTCATGATCTCCCTTTCTGCTGCTTCTCTGATCAGGATGTCAGCTTCCCTGTGAGATCACAGCACTGTCACCTAGAGTAATAGTGCCTTGGGTTCTTTTCTGCTTAAAATGACATACTTGTTCATTTATCTGCTTCTTTTCAGAGTGACCCAGATTGCTTTTATTTATTTTATATTCATGTCTTTGAATGGGAATGAATCGTTTTCGCTTCCACGATGCTCAGGTCATTCAGTTAGGAAAATCATTAGTTTCCCTCCCTAGTTGACTTGTTTTGTTAACATGAATAATTAATTTAATCTTATGACCTGCTGATCTGGAGGATGCCATCAAACTGAAAAGTTACCCTCTTAGATAGTAATGATCTAACTGGCCCTTTTAATATCGCATTATGGATAGTGTAAGTGATTATTCTGTTTGATTAGCAGTGCAGGGATCTGCTCCGTTACCACAAGGACCACCTTTACTTTTCCTAAGGGTGTCAAGGGGGGGCAAAGCAGGCAGAAGGAAGTGACAAGAAAAACTTAAAAGAAATACACAACATTCAGATGGGATTCTCCTGCCTGAATTAGATTAATTTCTGAATAAGATTTTTTTGTAATCAGTGGCAATTAAACCCAATGACTCAGTGCTTGCCTTGATGTTCAGTAGAGTATGGTAATTCAACTGTAACCCACTTGGATGGTAAGAGGAAGAGAGGAGAGGAGGAGATGAGAAAACACAGCAGTATTTTGCTGCTACTGGCACAGAAAGGCTGGAAAGCAAGGAATTGCAATTGCTTTGGAACTAGAAGTTAGAAGAATTGCTGAAAAGCTTTCCTAAGTGAAATGTTGTGAAATGATACCACATGTGACAAGTAAAAGAAAAAGCCCAGCAGGAAAATGATGTAAAGGAGGAGTGAAAAGAACATGATTTTTAAAGTAGCTATTCAGCTTATAAAACAAGAACCCACCACAGATTACATCCTGTTCTTTCTTCTTGCTTTGTGCAATACCTAATATTAACAGGTGTTTTACAGCTCAGTCAAGAGGAAAGAACTCTAAAATGGGCTTATTTTGTGGGATTGCAAGCTCAGGGCATTTTGAGTGCAGGTAGACTCAGAGTTAACAAACTGGAAAAATACTTTATAGTAAGTTACAGGGAAATGATAAGATAAAGGGCTGTATCTTTGAAGCTTTAAAAATATTGAACGTATTTGATAGGAGTAAGTCAAATAGTTATAATGTTTATGCATCCTGTTTATTTCTGAATTTCTCCTGTACAGATTACAACAAGATAGTTGTATTAACATCATTGGGAACTCTATGGGAGTTTTTGGATACATAAACTTAAAATCTGCCTTCTGCAGGTGCCTGGGGCTATGAAATTCCACTTCATGTATCAGATCAGGAGAGTGAAAAGCAGAGTAGTTCTGTGGCTGTTTAGAGAAGTTTGAGCTGATAACTCTGAATACCACTTAGTTGAAATCCAGTGTGGTTCAAACAAGTTTAGTACTCTTCAGGTCAGTGTTTCTTGATGAGGTGGAAGTGGAATATACATCTTCACCACCTTTAAGTGTGACTCTAGCCTGTTTCTGTAACAATCAATAGAAATGGGAGCATGTCCATTGATTGTACGAAGAGCTAAATCAGGCCTTGCAGCAAGACTGCTGAACTTAGCAAAACTTGAGAGTAAACAGGCATTAGCAAAATGCCCCCTCCCTCCCCCTGCTTCTGTAAGAGGAGGAAAAACTTATCTGTAACCACACAAAATCATAATAAAAATAGCAACAAACTGAGTTGTGATTTTTGCGGACATTTTTAGAAAGACAAGATGGTAAGCTTTCTATCATGATGCCGTCAATGTGGAATGCAAATCAAAATTCAATGCCCCTTATGGCAGGGCAGTGTGACCTGACAAACCATTAGGCTAGTATTCAATTTGCAGTAAGATACAGATGAGGAAGAGAAAGGAAATACTATTAGCGGTAGGAATCCAGCCAGTATGTTTCAGTTAGCATCCTCAAGGCCTACAAAACCATCTCTAAGTTGGTGAAAAATGGCCTACCAATTTGCTGATGCTGTTAATCATAGTTGTGTTAAATATAACATGACCCAAAAAGAAAATTTTCAACTGCCAATGTCATCAAGTGGTGTAACTTCCTCTGGATGCACTTTTTAAAGTGTAATGAAAAGAAATTGGACTTCAGCCACAAGTTCAGCTCCTTCTTAATGGACCTGTGTGCTCATGCAGATCACCTCTTGATGAGACTACTGGTGAGGGAAAGCCAGCTTGTCTTTCCATTTTTGCAGCAGGGGAACCGTGCTCAGCTGTGGAGTCTTCATGCTGGTTTTCTACCCGCTCTCTTAATGAACTGCTACCCAGTGCATCACTGGAACAATAGCATAATGTGGGTACGAGGCAGACACTGTAGGCAAAAAAACCCAAGGGGAGATACAGGTAAGGATATGTGTGTCTTTTTTCAGGCAGACTATTTCAGATGTTTCTGTTCATTCATAGTAGTGACTCCAAAGTTAATTTTGGAGAGAGCAGAAGTATTCGCTTTCTAAATCCCAGTGCTCAAAATAGTCTTGGTTCTCCACCAGAGCAGTTGTTGAGGCTGGGAGGGAGTCAGTGCACTACGGTGTGGTGTGATACCAAACGTAATGAAGAGCTATGCAAGGTGCAGCACTGATTCACACTCAGTGTATTAGAACAGCTGTCCATTGGTTATCTTCAAGCCTTTTTCTTCATCCTCATCTCTTCTATAATGAACTCCTACTATTCTCTCCACAGAGAAAAAAGAGAGGACTCCTTCTAGGCAGAGGGAACAGCAAGCAATTTTTATGCTGTTTGCCTTCTTGTAGAGATTCTGCTTGGAGAAGGTGGCTTCAGGTTCTGCTGGAGGCTGTCGTAGTATGAGCATTGCTGAGCGTAGCTAGTAAGGGTGTGCATGGTGAAGCTGCAAAAAGGCCTGGGCCTCAGACTTCAGATTTGCTAAGGAGCCAAGGATGAAGCATGTGCATGAAAAAATCACTGCATCCCCCAGACACCCTCCCAGTGACTGTGTCCTTGACTTAGGCAGCAGTACCCACTGTGCCAGGGCTCTGTATGACCCCCTAAGCAGGGAACATTGTGAGCTAATGATGCTGCACTTGCATCCAGAAGAGTTTCCATCATTTGAACAGCTCTGCATTTCCTGCAGTGTTTTTCAAGTAGCCATCTACCAGAATAAATTCAGATCTTGCCGCCTTAGCTGAAACAAGTTGCAGAAATTTTGGCCACTTCTCAGACTCATCAGCATGACAGGTCTTCATTAGCGGAGGGATCAGACTTGTATTATTGTCTGCAGTAAATAACTGGCTGGTTATTGAGATTTCTTTTGTATTGTTTAGAATTCAAGTGTCTCTGCTGGTGTCAACAGGTGAAGGACCCGGAGTGTCCCCGTATAGCATCCACGTTCGGACTAAGTATCTTAAAGGCAAGGCGGTGCTTAGTAGTTTTCCTGTTTACAAAGGTTTATATGTTAGTGAGCTCTGAAAGTGGGTTGTTTAGAAAAGAGTGGCAAAATTGTGTCTCTCCCACTGAAAGACAAGCGAGAAAACGCTGTTCAGTGTATTTATGCAGTCACTGTACTTTATCAAAACTCATTTTTAATTAATTTCATTGGGAATTATACATCTAGAGGCTAAAACCCATGGGGAAAGGCACGTAGGAGGCACTTATTTGGAGTAATAAAATCAGATGTGTGATGACGATTTGGAGACTTAACCTATGAATTAATGACCAAAGAGGAGAAGACTCCTCTGTTGTGCATGATGAAGGAGAGATGAACGGCCCAGTTGCCTGCACTACGGAATACAGTACCCACTTCACTTTGACACCTAATATTCCAAGTTCAGTTGTGAGGCACACGTTTGTGTACCATACAGGCAAGCAAGGGGTGCGAGGTCCCTTTGCTGACTCTCCCTGCACTGTTCAATTGCAGGGCAACAAGCCAGGGGTTACTTTCTTCTGGATGGGTGACTGTAGGAGTTTGTCTGTCCCTCCGCTCCCCAGAACTGAATTGAAAGCACCTCTTAGGAAAGTACACTTGAATGTGTGACTGAACATTTGCAGAACTGAGACTTTCCTGACCTCTCTCTCCCCAAGGAGAGAGGATGTTCGTCCCTTCAGTGGGAGTCAACTTTAACAACTTTCTTATCTTGCCATTCAGCGGCTGCTCCGTGGCTCCGCTGGCCGCTGCTTCAGGTCAAGTGGCGATGTGAGAGGACAGGCAGTTAGCATCGCAGTCAGCACTGCTCTTCCCCCTGCCTCTGAAGCCTGCTTCTGTTGTGCTTCTGCCTGACCAGTTTGTCTTTGCCTTTTAGTGGTGGGAAGAAATAGATATTTTTACAGAGACCATGGGACTTGGAAACTCAGGCACTGTGGAAAGCAGCCTGCTAGCTCCCGAGATTTTCAGACCTGGAACTGGCAGGTCTTTTCTTTCCGGTGCCCTTAGGAAGTAAGCTGTGGAGAAGGGGTGCCTTGGAGGCAAGGCATTACTAGAGCTAGCCGTCATCTCTCTGTCCCCTGTCCCAGAGCACTTGTTTTTTGTGTGGGTGCTGCGGTGCCAGCTGCCTACTCCCAACGCTTCTTCCCTGAGATCTGCCTGGTGCCAGGGCTGAGGTGTCCTCAGAAGCTGGCTGGTGGGATTGGGTCCCCTTGGCAAGGTGAGCGTTGCCCCCTTCCACCCTTGACTAGTTCCAAATCTTCGTTTGAGGGCTCTGCAAGGTCACTTTGCGTCCAGGTTTCTGGAACTTCAGCCACAGCTACTGGTTTTGGAGCAATTCATTAGCTATAGAGTGGCAACATTTATTGGGCTTGTAATATCAGTGGTCTCTGTGTTGTGAACTTGGCCGCCTACCTGTTCTTAAATCTCTTAGAAAGCTAACCTTTCACTCTTTTTTTTTTTTTTTTTTTTTTAAATGGGATTGGAATTCCAGCTTCACTTACTTTGTTTTGAAAAATTCAGTGATAGTTTTACAGGCAATTTACCAAAATCCATCTATCCATCTGCTCATCAGGCCACCCATCATACTTGTTGAATGTAATTATCAGTTGGCCTGCAAGGGGGAACATCTGCTCCAGACAACTGTCTTCTGTATAAAATTGCTGCGAAATTGATGATGCAGGTTCCTGTAAACAATACTAGTAATAACATATATGCGAGTGATCTAAAATTTTAATAAAAGTCCGGAGATTTTTCTCAGTCAGTAATTTGAGGGCCGAGTGGAAGCTGGCCCCACATAAAAGGCTTGATTAGACAATGTTAGCAGCCTTCTAGAACTATCCAAGTAATATAAATAAAGATGAATGAGTATACAATATAAAGAAAATAATCATGTAAATAAAAAGTTGTCAAATAAAATAAATAAATAGGAAGTAAGCCTTTATATTACTACTAGTACTAGTGCTGCTTCTTACATGGATAAACATGAGAAAAAAGCTGTAAATTGTTCCAGCTGCAGTCCCAACTGCTTCATTAACGTTTCTGGGATACATGAAAGCACAGCGCTTCAGGAAAGCCTGCTAAGAGGGAATCTAATCTTTGTAGGAGAAAATGTGAGCTGCGCATGGGAAATAAAGAACAGCCATCAACTTTCTCCTTTTGGCAAGCTCCTCAGAGGAAAGTGACATATTTAGTGTGCAGGCCAAATCTTTGCTGGCTCCCAAAGCAATTAAAAGAATCTCAAAGTTCAAAATGCTCGCCTGCCTAATTAAGATAACATCATTAAATCAGTGGATATATTCTGATTTGCTGTAGCTCAGAGCCTGGCCCCGCGTGTTGCCTTGCATGCCATAACCAGGCTTTAGTTTCCTTTGTGGGAGCAGAGGGATGGTGATGCGGGAGGAATGCACAGCCAAGGTGCAGCTCCCCTTTTCCTGGTGTGGCCTCAGGGAGCCTTTCGTACGAAATGGCAGGCCATCTTCCCTGGGGAATTGCCTTATCTTTAATTGATTTATTACTTATACAAAAATCAGATTCCTTGATATGAATACTGCTCAATTTTAAATTGAGAGGTCACCTAGTATGTGTTTATTTTTAAATGATCTTTCTTTTGCACTCATTTCACAGATCTCCGGTACCCAACTTGCCAGCCAAAGAATGTACATTTAATATTAAAAAAAAAAAAAGTTTCACAGGAAACAAATGACCATATAATGAAGCTTGACTCAAGTCTCCCTTTAGGAGTTAGTACAGAGGTAGTGAGGGGACCTTCAGGACTGCTCCTTCTGCACTTCCATTTGCAGAGTTCCAATTTCAGGATTTTCCTATATAGCAGACCTTAAAAAAAGGAGGGGAGGGGAGAGGAAGAGGAGTAAGCTCACCTTGTACAAAAGTATTATTGAATCAACTCAATCTGTACTCCTCCATTTCATATTTCATGTTTCGTCATTTATGATTTGCAGCTACTGAAGTGGAAAAATAATTCTAGCAGGACCTTCCTGATTTGTTGCTCCTCTGTAGAGCTAAAAATGAAATAAGTGAGAGTACTTTCACTTTGATTACCCAAAAGACAGCTAAGAGTCGACATCTCTGGGCACATGGAGTGAGTCAGTGGCAGAGCTTAGAAAAAAATCCCACAGCATCTAATTCTGAGGTTACTGGCCTAGATTGAATCCTGTCATTTCACAGCCTAGATTGGCATGGATATGAGGCATCATTAGCTGAATGGAGTGTAAATTACAAGGTTTCATTATTTTCATTTTTCCTTTGCCTTACTGCAGCACGTAAAACCACCATCCTGAGTAAGCATCTATTATACTAGGGACTGGATAAGTCATTAATAGAAAGGTAGTTTTTACTTAGAACTTGTAAGTCAGCAGTTTTGTACTCTGTGTCAGGTGATATCCTCTTTCACAAAGAATATGGACTAAAAAAACTCTGAAATTTTTGTCATATTTTGCATATAAGGCCAAAACTCAGCTTCACAGCACAGCTGTTCTCAAGGCTCTCCACAGCTGCAATGTACTTTATAGGGAAGCAAATTCCTGTAAAACCTACCTTAATTTTCCCTCCAAAACAGACAAAAAACTGGCCTCCGTGACCATAGCGTTTTGCAGGCAGTTCTGTCACATAATTTAAAAGCCACATAAGATTAAAAAAAACCAAAACTCAACTTTATTGATTTACCATTAAATCATGATTTACCATTAAATCATCATTATATGCATCATTTAAGCATATAAACACATCTTGAAAATACTAACACATGCATGAAAATAGTATTTCTGTAATCCAAGCTATCTGATCCAGGGACTTACTCCACTGGCAGTGCTGACATCCTCGCCCAGTGGGTTTCTCCTAGATGTTTCCCTGTTTGACCTGTTCATTTATGTGAAACTTTAGCCCTCTGCAACACTATATTCTTTATTCTGATTTCACAAGGTAGCTTTGGATTGGTTAGCCTAGGTGTAAAAAAAACCCCACGACATTCTTCAGTCCTGTCATTTAGCAGAAAAACTGTATGAAAACACTACATTTCTCTCCTCCATGAGCTGTTGCCTCAGAGAGCAAGGCAGGTCAGTTACCCTGGGCAATGTTATGGTTGAAGCTATTGCCGTAGAGCTAACTGAATTGTTGGCAGCCCTTTTGCTTTCATTCATAACCCTTGTTTCAGTAGTATTTTTAGCTTATCTAATTTCTGTATTTAGATGTGTTTGTGAAAATGGAGATTTAATGTGATAAACCTTAGAAACTGTACTGTCATCTGCCTGGTATAAATCGGTCGCTAGGGAGTATCGCATCTGTTACTGACCTTCGGTCTAATTGCAGTTGTCAGGCTTCCGATCCATGGAAAGTGCTCAGAGGAAGGTTTTAACTCTATTATATTTTTTCCCTATCTGTGCTCAGCTTTGTCTTTTCTTGGCTCAGTTTTGTCTTTTCTTGGAGCTCCCCAAAAAATGCTGTGAAAGTGGAGATGGGGACCTGATGGGAATGGTTTGGGGTATCATGAGAGCCAATAGTGGCAAAGAAAACGAGTATTGTTTCTCTGTGATTTCCTAAATCTGTGGTGAATAGGCTTTTTGACAGTCTTTCACTCTCTCTGGAACTGAAATGGAAGAAATTAAGGTGCAGGATATATACTTTGAGGGACTGGAATACTCCTAGGGGACTGCATCCTTGTGTCACGAGGAGCGTGCGCAGCAAGGGGCAGTCATCAGGGGCAGGACAGAAGGACGAAACTCTTTGCCTCTCCCCCAGTAACAAAACAAGCAGTCTTTTTGTCCCTGGTGTTACTGGTGCATGAATGCTCCAACATATGCATTAGTTGCCAGGGGTGCCCTAAAAATCGTACTGTACCTGAGGATTGCTGAAATAGAAACCCTGGGGCTCAGCATATTCCTGCCTGGATTTTACCCACAAGTGGGTAACAGAAGGAAGATCTTCATCCCTTTTTTACTGTTGTAGAAGCTCAGAGAGAACAAAAGGCTGACCAGTTATTCAGAATGCTGGAAAAAGAGTTATGGTGGCTGTTGGGGAAGATAAGCTCTTCTCTGTCTTAATAACTTCCAAATCTAATTGGTGGGAATTTAGTAGTATGGCTTATGGTGCACAGGAAAAAATACAATCACAACAATTATGATAATAAAACTGATCTTAAGATGTAGACAGTGGGAGTGCAAGCAGATTTTAAACCACTTTCAAGCACTGTTGATTTATAGGCTGAGATGCTGTTGTATAAGGAATGCAGACAGGCTGGTGGTCCAAAACAACTTGTGCTTGCTCAGCTGCTTCATGAAAAATTGTGCTTACTTGAGCCTCCTTGTAACCTGTTTGAATGAATGCAAGTAGCAAAGGCAGGAGTGTGGCATCTAGTGAACTTGCTAGAAGGAACATAGGGAACACTGTTTTTATTTTCTCCTCAGACAGAGAACCCATGGGTTTGAACATTTTCTGTTGTTTGTGTGATCTCACGTTAAAAAAGAGAAGAGGCAGGGTGATTTTCGGTGTGTGGGTGGGCATCACACACAGTACACAGGCTCAGGGCAGAAAGATGATAAAAAACGTGCGGTTCAACTGCCTAAAGATCTCTGCCCCAATTAGCAGGGAAAGTTACTATCTGAGAGTACTCTTTAA
>NW_009604219.1:15114-25462 GCF_000690535.1 Cariama cristata | reverse complement strand
ATTCCGGCTGTCGCTACCTTCCTGGAGGCAAAAGACAGTGTGTGGTACCAGCGTTTTAGATATAAATGCAGATCTGGTGAGGATTTTTGTGATGGTCTGTGATGGGGAAAATCCTTTCCTGGCAGAAGTTCCTTCCTATGACATTTCCAACAGAAAAGGACCATCAGCCAGCCCTTAGGGTACTAAAAACCAACCAATCCACCAACCAAAAACCACCAACCTCCTTGTAATCTCAGAGTATTTGAAGGCAGTGGTGGGTTGGTCCTGGCTGGCAGCCAAACTCCCACCCAGCCACCCACTCACTCCTTCCCATCCCCAGCAGGACAAGGAGGAGAAAATAGAATAGAATAAGTTCAGCTGGAAGGGACCTACAATGATTGTCTAGTCCAACTGCCTGACCATTTCAGGGCTGACCAAAAGTTAAAGCATATTGTTAGGGCATTGTCCAAATGCCTCTTAAACACTGCCAGGCTTTGGCCATTGACCACCTCTCCAGGAAGCCTGTTCCAGTGTTTGACCATCCTCTCTGTAAAGAAATGTTTCCTTATGTCAAGTCAGAGCCTTCCCTGACGCAGCTCTGAGCCATGCCCAGGCATCCTGTCCCTGGATCCCAGGAGCAGAGCTCAGCAGCCCCCTCCCCACGTCCCCTCCTGAGGAAGCTGCAGAGAGCAATGGGGTCGTCCCTCAGCCTCCTCCTCTCCAAACGAGACAGACCCAGAGTCCTCAGCTGCTCCTCAGAGGAGATGCCTGCCAGTATTCAAGTACCAAGATGCACTAATGCATCGCTGGTTATTGCATTGATGCATTGATGGTTAAAAGAAATATTTAATTACTGATATAGGTAGTGGGAAACAAAAAGACAAACATTCAAACACATTGGGAAAACACCTTTCCTCTGCCCTTTCTCAGGCTCAGCTTCACTCCAGGCTCCTCTCCTCCCTCCTTGTTGCTGCCGCAGATGACACTCAGTTCCTTCAGCCAGGCCGTGGGCCATGGAAGTTGGGTGTTGGTTACAGTCAGTACGTAGCAGTTACTCTCTGCTGTTTCTTTCTCCTCACACTTTTCCTCTGCTCCAACATGGGCTCTCCACAGGACACAGTTCCTTCGGCAATATCCAGCGGCTGTGGTACAGGTCCTTCATGGGCTGCATGGCAATACCTGCTCCGCCATGGAGCACCTTCTCCTCTGTCCTTGGTGTCCCCTCTGCTGTTTCTCACTCTTATTCCCCTCCTCCTCTGCCTGTCCTTAAATACGTTTTCATACCAGCTTCACTGACGGGCTCAGCAGTGTCCTGTGATGATGAGTCTGTTGGAGCTGGCTGGGAATGGCTGTGTCCGGCATAGGGCAGCCCCATGTCTCTTCTCAAAGAAGCCACCCCTACAGCCCCACTGCTGCCAGCACCCGTACACAGGCAAATACATAGGCAAAACCAAAGAGAAAAAATCAACAGGGCCTCGAAGTCCAGTGCCTGAACAGATACTTGTCAGGCCTCTGTGACAGCAGGTTCATGATGCAAAAGTCACCTTGACATCACTTGAACTTCTCACAGTAGCCCACAGCACAAAGTTCTGTTTGTAGTTTTGGGCCCTGGCTTATTCTAATTTGTGCACCCTCTTAGCCGAGACAGCAGAGAGTGCTAAACCCAAACAATCTTAAATGTAGAGCATATTGTTCATCCTTGTTTTATGTTCTCCCTTTGCAGTAAAACTTCTAATGTCCATCTGTTCCGTTGCCCTAAGAACTTATTTGCAATATTAAAAAAGTGCATCCAACTATGGGTAGCGTAGGAAGCTCCGTCCTCAAGCTGGCTGTTAGCTAAAGAGGCTGCTTTTGACATTTCATCAGGATCTGGTGGAAGAGTGCATGGGGAGAAGGGAAAGATCAGTTGTGATGTATCAGGCTACTTTGCCAGAGTGTTTGGCAGAATATTTAGCTAAGAATCATTCACCATCTGCTTGGCTTTGGAAGGGAGGTGGAGAAAAATAACCTTCTGAAGGTTTTGCCATTGTAAATACTTTAAAGTGCCCCTCAAAAAGTCTCCACCCAACCATATACTAAGTGTCTAGCTGATACCAGCTACCCAATAGTACCAGGGATGGATGGTAAGCTCTTTGCGTCCTCTCAGCTCTTGTAGCAGTTTGGATGCTCTATTATGCTTACCATATATACCCTCCTCAAGTGTCATTCTGAGACGGGGTTGATGCCTTTGTTTTGCCAATTTGAACTACTTTGCTGAATGGTCTTCTTTTGGGATATGGTCATCTACAAGAAGAACACTCTGTGGCAGTTATGAACAATCCAGTCTCCTCTAAGGGATTCAGTGTCTCTGAGTTTTGACTCTCCTTTTTTTTCCAAATTTTTCTCCAATTTCAGTTCTGTATGAAGGGTTAAAATGCAGAACCCTTCTAATATCTTTCATAGTTACTGCTATCTGGGTGAGTTAACTGAATATCCAGATCTAGCTGTTGCTAAAAATGTGGCTAAATTCCAATTTTCTTCCTTTTAGATGTTTTCCCCTTCATTATAGATAGAAATGAAATGCAGTTTACACTTTTTGCAGTTCTGTTTAATTTGGGAAACTTTAAACTGACCCATCTGTCATCTTCCATTTTACTGCTATTACTGTGTGGTGCTCAGCAGTCAATCATCTGTCACCAAGAGAACTGCTTCAGTCTCTCTTTTTTCTTTAGAGCTATGCAAAACAAGAAGAGCTTCTCAGTGTCAAACTTGGGCAGCCTGAGAATTCATCTCAGCTATATTTACCCACAGATTAGGTAGTAGTAGTAGCATTGTGCAGAAGGCAATTCATTAGATGTCTTTTTAATGATAGGAGATATCACTCGTTAGAGGTGCTTATTTCTCTTCTGTGGGTGACAAATGGATTTCTAAAAGTATCATCAGCTACAGGCTCAGGTCTTCCATACCTGAAGTTGGGTGAAATGAATCCCACGCTTGGGAATTTCTTTCTTCTCACCTTTGAGAAGCTGAATCCAAAAGGGCACAAGCTACAATTGCACAGCAGGTTGGGTAGCAGAATCTGAAGAGAGAAACAGTGAGGCAGGAATGATGAAGGAGAGAGGATGGAGAAAAGAAATGAAAAGCCATAATGGGAGCATGGAGAGAAAGAAAACAAATAGAAATGGAATGTGATTTTGTGCTATATTTAGGAAAACAGAAAAAAGGGAAAAAATTATAAGAACCGAATTGAATAGTTCATTTGTTCTAGAAACTTCTGAGCTGTGGTAATTACTTGAAAATATAACTTGGAGAAAAAAAAATGAAAACCGTAGAGCCTTTAAAATGTTGCATCTTAATTCTTAGCTTGCAGAGTGGCTGCCTTACAGGAACTTGTTCTTTAATATAATTCAACCTAATGAAATAGCACCCGTGTAACTTGAAGTAGAATTTGGTTTATTATTTCCCTAGTTATTGGCTAAGAAAATTGAATATGGGAAAAGAGTAACATCCATCATTATTCTTGTGACTTATATCGCAAATCGCCAATTAAAAGAGTGGCAGGGGAATAAAACACATTTCCTTTCATTCCTAAACATGCTCATTCTACTTATGGTCAGAGACTCAAATTAAACAGTACAAGGCAATTTCTTCTTGTTGGTGGCACTGCATAGGAGGTAAGTCAATATGGAATTTGGTTTTTACTAATCTTCAACTTCTGTCACAGGCTATAGCTAGTGTGCATACACCCAGCATGGCTTAGAAGTAGCTGGCGTGGTACAGACAGCTGTGGAGTTGCGACAGCTTGAAGTTCCGCACAGCCCAACCACATGAGTATTTACTCATCTTCTCTGATGACTTTAGCAGTCCGTGAGCTCTGTGCTGCTGCTATTGCACTGCCAAGGATACTCCAAGCAAAAACTGATTCACATGTGAGCTGAAGTCACAGCAATGACAAGTCACATCCATCAGGGCAAGGAAGAGCAAGGATCTAGTTAAAAGAGCAATGGAGAAACAAATGATGATTTCACTTCAAAGCCTCCCTTGTAAAGTTCAGTAACACTATTGCCTCCAAGATGAAGTGTACTCTTTAATACACAATACTGATTGTATATTTACCTCCTTAGCATAGTATCTGACCCCTCACAGTCATGAAGACATTTTTTCCTCCTCTCTCTGTAAGTTAGCTTAGTACTAGTATTCCTGTATTAAATATGGGAAAATTTCCCAGACCTTTCCACAAAAGTGGACCTAGGCATAATAGTCTGAGAAGAAAATTCACATGCATCTGCAGACCGCTTCATACAGGCACATTCCATCTCATGCTTCAAAGCCCTAAGTCTGAAGCAAAGGAGAACAATAACATATGAATAGTGCTCACGCTGCAACTAGCCAGTCTGTATGTCTCTGATCGGAGGTTGTTTTTTGAGTATAGCTATCAACTCTGGTATTTTCTACAACTGTCCAAATCCCTTAAAACTCTCTTTCAAATTATGAGAAAGGGAGAAATGCTTTTAAAAGCACTGGTGATTGCTTACTTTAATACAATCCTAAAATCTCTAGCACCCTAATGTTCAGTTTATTTTTTGTGTAATGAATCTTTGGCAGCACTTCTTGGGAGTGAGCATTGGAATAGCTGTGTAACATATGCAAGTTTATTTTATCTCATTTCCAATTTTTGAACTATGCATTTTGTATTTAGTTATGTTAGTTATGAGCCAGTATCCACTTCCTCTGATGACAGGGAATGGATTGAATTGCTTTAAATTAGCAGAGCCTTTCAGAGTTCAGTGTCACTTTATTCTTGCTGAGGGTCTGCCCCTGAATGAATTTTAGTACTATTCTCTCCAATGTTAATCCATGCAATCTCATCTAATCTAGATCCCTAGTTGAACTCTAAACTGAAGCTGTCCTGTCATGCATGAACTTGCTGTGCTGTTTGTAAAAACAAGCTTTCTATGGAACCTTCCTGAGAATGAGATGGAGATGCTCAATCCTCTGCACGGAAAATAGAAATAAAGAAGGAAGTTGGGGCAGCAGCAGTTTTTGAGTAGGTTTTGTTTTGTTCCCCCCCTGGAGAACAACTTTGATTTTTTACTTTAAAAGTAGATGGAAGGATTCTGTGCAGTTGAGAGTGTGTTAATTATCTTTCTCCATTCCAAAACAAAGCTCTTATTTTCTAGGATGACATACTCTGAGTATCAAACACTCCATGTAACGTCCATCTGCTCTGGAATCAGTGCAATGTTCTCTACTATATTCAGTTAATATCTAATATTTGGTTACAGATACTGCATTGCTAGCTTTGAGTTGTGTAGTAGTTTCTATACATAAGCATGGGCATAGTTTATTTATGGGCAGTGGCCAATTTCTAAATCAGTACATTATCAGTGGTGGGGAATTTATTGTTTTCTGCAGGTGAAGGATGTTATTAAGCAGGTATACAATGTAAGGTGGTTTTCATCAGCTCTAAGTTTGGGGGCATACTTTGGGCAGTCTGAATTCATTCTGAACAAGCCTCACCTCTATTGACTGCACTGAATTATTTTTTTTCCTGTAAATTGAATAACTTATGTAGGGTCATGAAATCTGTTAATGCCATTTTTCAACATATGCTACTAAAGCAACGGCTACTATCTGTGATCTGTAGCCTCTGGAGGCTTCTGGACAACTTCTAAATTGTGACTATTATTCCTTTAAATTGTGGACTAATCCATACTGACTTCAAGACCTTTTTCTGAGACCACATAACCAATTTAGAGTCCATCATTGTGTATATATCACTGAGGTTTCTTTTTAAATTATTTTAATTAGCCGAGAGGTCACCAGCCACTCAGAGTCATGAGCTACTCTTCTGCAGTCAGTTTCACTATCCTGGATAATTTTGTCTTGGTACTAAATGATCCTATCTCACTATTTGCTCCAGGACTGCTTTAATAGTATGTTGAACATCACAGATCAAAGCATGGGTGCCACTGATGACCTCCTCAATTTTTAAAATTGATCATGTATTTCTATACTTTCTCAAAGATTATGATTATTGTTTAATAAACTCTTAATCTAGGGAGGACTATCGTACTTATCCCATGGAAACATAGTGTCTTTACAAGCACTCAGTGCTTTCTCAAGGCATCGCAGAAGTGCTTATAAACCATGCCAACCAAACCATCTTATTTAGATGCATGCTATCTCCTTCATAGAACTCTAACTATTTCTGATATAAAACTACATTCCATAAAAGATTTTGCTTTTCCCCAATATGTCACTCTTGTGTCTACTGAACTGATTCTTTATTATCATTTCTGTCACCTTGCCTAGTGTGGAAGTCAGACCTCCTGGATGGACTGGTTTCCCAGATCACACACCAAGCTCTTTTTCAAGATGGGTGTCCATCTGTGAATGGCTCCTTCCCTTTCAATTAATTAAACTGGTTCATGGTTAACAAAGTGGGGGTCATCTTATCCACACATCAGTTTTTCTTGTCTACTATTGAGCAGTGTACAGGGAAACAAGAACTCAGCAGGCTGATTAGCATTAGAGGAGGAACTTAATATTACAATATATTCTGATTCAGTTCTATAGTCCTGTCATATTTCCCCTTGGAATAAATCAGAAGTGTATGCAGCCACTTTTGCCCAGATGCTGCCCTTTGTTACTAATTTATTTTGCAATCTGGTTTTCATTATTTTGGCAGAGATAACACGCTATTCTCAGCTGCCTATTTAGGAATCCTTCATGCAAACTCTTAACAAGTCTCTGGTGCATTTTTCTTTTTCCCTGCCTTCTTATTGATCCCTCAGCTCTTCCACTGTTTCAATGGATCATGCTTTTTTGTGTCTGTATTCCCAGAGATGGAAAAATGCAGGTAATGCCTGAGAATATAAATATCCTCTTTGCTGTCTTCTCTGCTCTTGTTTGTTTAGGCCAAGGAACAGCTTGAAAATGAGTATGTTTGCGAGCCACTACCAGTCTCTAAGACTCAAACCTGACTACTAAAATGGACCCAAAGCAAAAATTCAGGCTAGAACTTCAGAGTTGATTGGTCATTGGACCAAAGCACAGCTGTAATCCAAATCTAATACAGATATGAGGAAGATAAGGTAGAGATTTTCATGTTTAGGGTTTATACCTGCAGGTTCCAACCTTACAGGTTCAAAGCAAGGTGCAGTGTGTTACTGTGCTCCTCCAGATGGCTAGCATCTCACAGTCATTGCTTTCTTCCCAGATTCCCTTATATACCTGAGGAAGGAAGCTTTGCATGTTCTGTCCCACCAGCTGAGCCATGGGAGTGGAAACGCTCACTTGGGAACGCTCAGTGGGGCTGAGCACCGGCCAAAGGTACTAAGGGCATCGGCTGGATGGAGGGGATGTCTAGCTCTGCCCTCAGACAGACACTGTTCAAAGCTGAGGGCTTGTCTCTGCTCTCACCTCCACCAGTGTGAAGTGGCGGAGCTTTCACTAAAGCCATGCAGAACTGGGGCAGCCATAGGAGAGCCAGACCCCGAGACAGCATGCGCTGTACACAGCAGCCACCGAGGACAGCTGATCCTCTCTAGTCTGTTTCAGTCCAACAACAGCAAACTTATTAAGTTTAAAATATTAACAAGGAAAATAACTGCTATTGTAAATTCTCAAGTTTTTACATTGCTTTAAAAACAGCATGCACAGGTGTAAACCCCCATTTTTCCCTATGCATTAGTGCTATTTTATGTATGTAACAATACAGCTTTCATGACAGCAGTTCATCTATTTTGTGCAATAAACTGTCCTCCTAATGCGATGCAATCAGAACTAATTACTTTTCCATGGGATACAATCAATATTTGCAAGTCAGTCCTGCTAAATCATTCCTCCCACAAATGGTAATGGGGAAGCAGATCATAAAACACACCAGAGAATCTTTCCTCAAGAGAAAATAAAGCTTTGTGAAAAACAGAACATTTTCTTCTGGTCTGTAGTGGATGATAATCTTGAGGTGAAAATCGGCTGCAGGCTGGATCACTTTAGGCTTTAGATTCTACATTCCTGGAGAATCGATGCATTTCAAGTAACATCCTGCTTCCGGAAGGCAAGACATGGTAAACTATTTAAAACAGGCCAGCACCTTTGAAAATCACATATCACTTCTGAAAACATACAGCCTTGTTTTTAAACTTTGGAAAAAAAACAACAACAGAGGAATCTGCAGAGTTGTTTCCCAGAAAGATGGTTCAAAGACTAATGCACGCAGGACATCAGTAGTCGCTGGACAGCCTTTTGCCAGAAGCACCTAAAAGACCTCTAAGAAGTGATGAATTCTGCCTGCTGTGCTCTAGTGAGCTTCCTCTCAAGCCTCTCCTGCACCCTTGCAAGTGCATCCATGCACAGAACATCGGACAGAATGGAAATCTTTCCTGACATTTATCTTCCCGGGAACCAACTAGGGGTGCACTATGGAGAGGAGACCTTAGGAGCACTGATTTTTAGTTATGTCTTCAAAGAAAACAGAAGTGTGTAATACAGCTCATGATGGGTACGGTACAGATATCACTGTCCGTTGTTTGAGAGACCGAAACCTGCTTCAGTGTGGGCAGTCACATTACCTGCTGTAGCTTCTGTCTCACGGAGAATGGGGCCTTATTCTGTAGAGCTAAGAGAGACTCTCCTCTAGGTTCAGGGAACAGATGCCATAGTCACTTGACTCTAATACCCTGAGCTCTGTTACCCATGAAAAACTAAATGGAATCAATAAAGGGTCCTTAGTTCTTTCCAATGTTATAAAGGGCTAGAGGAAGATTATAAGGCATTACTACGTACAGCACAGTTTATTGTAAGATGCATCATCTCTTCATTTCCCTTTTGAAAAAGAGATATTTTTCTATAGAAACCTTTCAATTCAATCACTAAATTGTTTCAAATAGCATGTCTTAATCCTGCAGTGGATATAATCAATCAGAAAGTATAGAGCAAAACAAAGCTGTGCCAGCCTATTTAAAAAAATGTACCAGGGACAATATTGAAAAAAGTATTTAATTGAATCCTGAACTTCCCGTATCAATAGGGACAGCTACAATGCAGTACCATTGATCAACCGGTAATCCAGAATGAGGAAGAAATTTACTACACGGCCTTCTCTTCCCGGCCCATTAATTTCAGAAACTATCATCAACTGTTTATAGCAGTCTAATGTCAACATGCATCTTGTGCAAGACAACAAAGCAAATGCTCAAATATCAATGAAGATTTGGGCAAGGACATGCACTGCTTAGTGTTTACAAACATCAAGACATCTTTAAAAAAAAGCCAACCCCCACATTTTCAAAGAACACACCAATACAGACATGCACAGCAATCATGACTCTTGATGTCAGTGATCCCTTCACAAGATAAAAACTCAGCTTTAAACACCTCATTATAAACAAACAGTGTCATTCAGGGGAGTTGGAAAGGATTAAGCCAAACTGACCCAAGCCATTAAGCAGTAAACGCTGGCATATATTGTCTTTCCTTTTCAGATGCTAAGATATACATACTAAATAATTTTATTTTGGTATTAGCCTTTAGCTTTCATATCTTCAAATCCACCTGTGTAAAAAGGTGGACTGGATTTTCTATGGATTTTCTAGTCTTCTATTTGGTCTTGACTATCTTAGGTCAAGCTGTTTAGAGATAAACCAGAAGAAAAAAAAAAAAGACTTCTCTGCAGAACAGATCTTTATGTGTGTTGTCATAATGACAAAGAAGCTCGCTATAAATCTAAGCACTGACCTTGCTAGAGTGTGTCTGTGTGTGTGTTGGTGTGCAAGTGTGCAGAAGATGGCATTGTTACACAGAGTTTGCTGTAAAATTGAGGCCTAAGGTCCAAGTTTTCCTGTCTGGTGTGTCACGTGTTTGTACTCGATTGACGAGCACATGTAGGCATAACTAAGGATAGAAGTCAGAGAAAAGTATTGGAGAAACCTAAAGCATACACAGAGGCCAGCTATCCCCAAGGCATAAGGGCTACAAGATGTTCCCAAGGGAGAAAGCACTGGCATTGTGACCTTTCCTTCTGTTCATGAGGGAGGGAGAAGCTGCAGTCCTGGCTGAATAATTGATGGCGTTGTCCACAATGTGCTGAGGTAACTGAGGACACAGTCAATACATCACTTTCTTCCAGCAGGCCCTGCCACCTGTGCGTTCACCTACAAGTTATCGCATGGTCCCTGGTGGGAATCCAAATGGAAACATGGCAGTTGTGGTGTAAAATACCCTCAAGGAGAGGAGAGTTCAGACTAGGACAAAGTACTTCTTTCTTCAAAGTTTAAGCTAAGGTAATTTTTGCCTCTTTGATTGGGTCGTTATTCAAAGTACAAAAAGAGAGAAGAATATCTAGATAAGAAATAATTTCAATGCAAAAAAAGAAAAAGGAATG
>NW_009604219.1:6109-15083 GCF_000690535.1 Cariama cristata | reverse complement strand
GGAATGTTGCAATGAAATTTCCTCCAAAAGGGAAATTCCCCCAAAGTCACAGCACCTTAGGACTTTTCACGTTCTGCTGAATAAGAACCCTTCTTTTTCTGCCATCCAGATTGCCTGGAATTAAGGGTTATCTTTGTGTCGGCAGGGGTGTCGCTGGAGGTGAAGTGATGTAGAAGAGCAAAGTGTGAATGCTGATAAGCATTTTCCTTTTCATTCCTTTTGAGTAAAAAACCACCTGTGAAATCTGGAGGTCAAGTCAAAATAACAAGAGGTTTCTGAAATCAGCGCCAGGGGATACTTGCAGCAAACCCTGCCGATCTGTGGTACAATCCAGTTTGTCATGGGCAAGTAGTGTAGATAGCGGAGGAAGAGGTAAAGTACAGTACAGACAGTACAATAAATAGAGTTCATATGGCAGCTCTACAGCCATTATACAGCTCTTTATTTTTAAAGTCTGCATAACAAAAAGCTTAAGGCCAAGACTTTCTGTGGTCTGGAGGCTTCTTTTGTGTGCAATGTGTGAACTAAAGCTTACCCCCATAAGGAAGTTGTGTTTTCTCCCACAAGAGCCCTCGTGTAGTTCTCTGCAGAGTCAGCGAGAGCTGAACTGAGCTGTAAGTAAAGCACTGGAACAGGTTGCCCAGAGAGGTGGGGGAAGCCCCATCCCTGGAGGCATTCAAGGTCAGGCTGGATGGGGCTCTGAGCAACCTTATCTAGTTGGAGATGTCCCTGCTCACTGCAGGGGGGTTGGACTAGATGACCTCTAAAGATCCCTTCCAGCCCAAATGATTCTATGATTCAATGAAATATGTGCTGGAGACGGACTTGTGTTAAGGCACTAAGGAAAACGTGTCATCTTCCTCCCCTGGACGAAGCCTCCCTGCAGCCTGGAGCAGGGAATGAGGAGGGGGTGCTGGCAGGGGATCAGCAGGGGACCTGCAAGCAGCACAGGATCGTTCCACCCCTGCAGTTTTACCCACCGTGCTGCGGGTCTTTTTGTCAACAGCATGAGTTCCTGCCTAGCAAAACCCAGGAGACTGACACCTGCACATGGTCGTTCGGTTTTCAGTGGGCTTGGTGACTTCTGAGGTGATGATCTTGTGCAGTGACCATGGCATGCACGTCGAGTCACTCATCTGCTGTCTACGGTGCCTAGTCACCTGCTTCTCTGTAGATGAGATGAACCGAGCGGTACACAGCCATGCTTCCAGGATGCTTACAGATCAGAATGAACAATCAAAATCAGCGGCAAAATAAATGGATTGTCGTAAAAGTACATAGGCCTTGCAGAAATCTCATCGCAGTTTGTTTGGGAATTACTTCTATTTCAAAGCATATTCCCAACCCATTCATTTTTATTGTATGTTCCCACCTGCTTGGTGTGTTCATCTTAAAAGAAAATAAAAAAGGAGCAGAAAGAAATAATATTAGCAGTGCTGTAGATAATTCTGCTGGGTAAGTCTAATAAGAGTCATGTTTGCAGTTTTCCCCAAAGCCAAAGCAATCTGTTTGCCAGTGGTATTATCAGCAACTGGGGACAGTGATGCCTCTGCCAAATGCTTGTGGTTTTTTTAATATTTAAACAGACTATGGATTCCAAAGAAATGAGATTGAGCTGCATCTGCACCCAGGGTACATACACATGTACTGGGACTGGCACTCAGCCTGTGTGGAGTGTCTGTGCTTTCAGAAGGATTTGGACTTGGCCATGCGTGTTGTTTGCCAGGCACATGGGTATAAATGAAAAAGAAAGGAGTTCTTTGCTCGGTTTGCAGGGCCAGCACAGGATCTGCCACCTGAATGCACTTTTTTTTTCCTCAAACTGGTTCTTTTGGTGGAAGTTTGGAAACCTGCAGCGTTCCAGCAGTGACTGTTTCCTGACAAGAGGCTGCTAACGAAATGTTTAGAATTCCTGAGGTGTTTCTGCTTTTATGGACAGATACTGAAGTAGGCCTAATCCCACGTGTGTGTTGGTGCAGTCAGTCCCACGGATGCACACAGAGTATGTGCGAGAGCAGGTCTGAGTAGAGGTTGGAACCTGTGGTACACGTACGAGGGAGACCTCAAGTCAGAGAAGGAATGCAGAAATTTCAGGGGTATGAGAATTTATAAAAGCATATAGGAATGGCAAGAACACAGTCATGTGTCAAAGATTGTGGCTTAGGATATCCTGCCTCTTCCCTGTCCCTGGCTTTTGAGGAATCCGCTTCAGCAAAGACTGAAACAAGGCTGTTGCATGTTTGATGATAACGCAGGGAAATTAACACCTTAACAGAATTTGCTGGAGTCAGACGATCTTTATAAACATTTCTGTGCTTTCTTAAAGAATTCTGGAGGGGAGCTGCCACAACCCTGCTGAGTCCCAACATCACCTAAAATTGCAAAGCAAAAGTATCCTTGTGATATATTCTAGAGCTTTCCTCAATGGATTATTTTTCTCCCTTTTTCTATTCTCGCTTTTATATTTTTCCAGATGGTCAGGTTCAGATTTGAGGGATCATCTCTTTTCCCATCATACCCCACTTCCTTTGAAGAGTTCCTTTTGTTACTATTTATTCCAGCCAGCAAAAAAACAGGTATCTGCTCCCATCTGCATGGGCTACATCACCTGAGTGAGAACCTCTAAATCTTTCCTGTGGTCTGCACTGTGTAGACCAAGCAACATTCTCTGCTAGGGCCTCTGAAATTCCCTCAGGTTGAAGCAGAAGCTCTGTCCTGAGAAATTCAGGCTTACAGAATAATGTTGATGCCTATCCTGCCAGACAACAGGCTCGCAATTGAAGCTGTAGAGTTATTGGGGTTGTAGGCTCTTTCCTTGCCAACTTTGTTTTCTTTATTCGGTTTGTTCAACAGAAGAGCAAACAGTTTCTGGTGACAGTCCAAAAACAGGAGACAGGATGCAGAGGGAGTTCTTGTTCTTCCAAACTGTCTGCTGAAGGTATGGGCAATCCCTCAGCAAAATGACTTAATCACTAGCTGATTGCTGTTATTAATCGCCATTAAGGTCATCATTTCCAAAGAGATCACTTGGTGATAAAACTACACTGACTTCAAAGAGAGCAGAGTGCTTGTTCTCTTGAAAAGCTTGACGTAACCTAGGAGATTAAAAATGGTCAAATTAGAATTTGATGCTGTCTTTTCTGAAAAGCTAATTTCAATACAGTTAAACTATTGCTCCAGAAGAGACCTCAGTTATGACAGGACATATGTTCACATACAGATACACATGTGCATGCTCTGCATTCGCCAGCTGCAATTGCCTACAAAACTGGAATGGCTCCAGTGAGACAGCGTAGTCCAGGCAGTACACCTAGGGAGGAATGGGACTGTGTCCTCATATGGAGAAGGCCACTAGAGATGTAGGATAAGGAAAGCTGTGGGAGGAGAAACACGGAGAAAAGAAAAGATGTGGCAGAAAGCGTCTCAGAGAAACTGCAAAGGCAGTAAGGAAGAGCTGGTTAATACGAGATCCCGAAGCTGGAAGTCAAGGCAGAAATATCCCTGGATTCCCCTGTAGGTTTTTTCCTGGAGGAAAAAGGGCTAAAATCTTTTAAGTTTTAGATTAAAGAAAGTCCCAAGACTCAACATGTAGATTCTGAGGTGTTCCCTAGAGAGGGAGGTTCCCTTCACTGTACACTCACAGGTGGCCGGTGGCTGTGCTGTCTGGCCATGGAGGCACCGCGTACTGCTGAACGTTCTCATCAGGGTCTCTTGTGCCCTGTGTCAGTACCTGTCTGAAAAGGGCCTTCTCTGCATCATGCCAGACATGAGCCAGAAACTGGTTGCAGACTCACAGGATGGCTGAGGTTGGCAGAGACCTCTCGAAATCACCTAGTCCAACACCCCTGCTCAAGCCAGGGTCAGGTTTTGAATAGCTCAAAGGATGGAGACTCTACAACTTCTATGGACAACCTGTGACAGGCTTTAATGACTCTCACAGTACAAAAAAAAAAAATTCTTATCTTTAAGTTGAATTTCTTGTCCATTTCAATGAGATGGGAGCCTCACTGGGCTGATTTATTGCTAAAGTTATACAGGTCCTGGCCAGTGTAAAAGACCAAGGTAATAATACCTGCCTATCAAACGACAAATTCTGTCTGAGATGGTGTAGCAAAGGGAAAAGCCATTTTTCCTCAAGGGTGCATGCTCTCATGACAGGCTTGACAAATATAAATATTTTATAATAAATGAGCTATCCATATCCATTCAATTGAATGCTATGTGGCACTTGTGAATTTAATAATGTTCACCTGGTATTTAATGATTTTGACCTTGTGGAAGATCTAATTTCGCTGTGCTGTTGTTGAAATCATGGTGTAAACAAAGCCAATTAGTCACTGTACAGTAACTTCTGCTCTAAGATGGACATGAATCTCTAAATGGCATGTGAATTGAAAGATTTACAGTTGGATGACTTTTCAGTGGTTTTTAAATAACTAAGGTAGGATTAAGTCTGTTCTTTGAGCCTATGGACACTATCTTTGTGAATTAATTATCTTATTCTTACTACAAATTGATCAACATTTGATTTCTCAGTGATCAGTTTCACTTGAAATCTTCCGAAGTAGTACTGCTTTACACAGAAGGAGATGAAAGTCTAGCTGTCACTTCTGGTAGAAGATGTAAGGAAAGATTTAAAAATATCATTAGTAACTAGGTTTTTTCCTTATTCATTATTTTTCTTTTGAGCTTCCAGCTTTATTGCTTATGATTTGGCTTTTGTTTTTTTTTTTTTTTCCATTTGCTTCTTCGCCTTGTTAAATCTAATTTCTTAAACTACAGTTCCGTGTTTTCTGTGATCTGGAGCCGAATTAATGCAATTGCAATATCTTGACATTTTCTGATTTTATTTCTTTTCAGATTGGACAGAAAAAGAAAGGGTAATATACTACTAGTAAACACTAGCTTAAGATGGCCCAGCTGATCAAATGTGTTTGTTAAACCACTGAGACTGAATTAACTGGATCTGAGCAGCTACTTTCTCTTAACAGGTGGAAAATGTCACAGTTTCTATCAGGGAAAAGAGCATGTATGGCTTTCCATGGAGTGATGGATCTGGGAATCTCCAGAGTATAGAAGTCGATATAACTCTCGTCCAAAATTCCTGTAGTCTTAGAAGTGGGATCTGAGATGTGACTAGGGACTAAGTTCCAGTGCTGGCACTTCTTCACACCTTACCACAAACTTCACAAGAGATCATCTTTTACCTTAACTGAGGATTAATTCAGCATTCGTTTGAAATGCTTTAAAGATCCCTAAGCTCTGGGACGGTGGAGAAGAACTGTAGAAATGTGGGTGGCATAAGGACATCCTGAAAGCTCAGGAGCACAATGCAAATAAACTTCACAACAGCATAAATAAGTATGTGCTGGTCTGGGTTTCAGTTGTGCCATTATTTTGACTCAGGCCTGATACACCTTTTTTTTTTTTTGATGACTGCATTGTCCATAGCACTCTCTATTGCAGTGTTTCTAGCATTTTTCCAAGGCAGAGGAGCCCAGCTTTGGGATTGCATCCTGTTCCCGTTTTAGACTTGCTGTGGTCCTCAGTGGGCATTGAATCAAGTCCTTTCCTTCAAAATCCAGAAAGGGGGTAGGGAAAAGAGTCCAGGCCTGTAAGGCATGTCAGAGCTAACCCACAGTTGGTATCAGTGGGAACTGAATGCAGACATACCACGGTTTGTATCAATAGACACATCATTGAAGGAAGAAGGCTATTTCCATCTCAGTTTCATTTTCTCTCGCTGAGCGATTCAGGGTGCACATTAATTTACTCAAAACTATTTTTCTGGTTTGTACAAGTCAGAGTTTAGAATTGGCCTTGCTTTGAAAAATGGAGGAGTTGCATTGTCCCACCAAAGCAGGAGTGGCTGCCTCTGGTCTCCTGGGTGCGCGGAGACGGCAACAGCATTCCCTCGGTGTCCTGGCCTATGGCTGCCAGGCAGCAGCGCCAAACTCTTCTTTCTTAAGATTTTCTTAAAGCACTCTTAAGAATGCCTTCGTCAAAGTCTCGTACAGAACTGATGCACATTGTTAAAGGAAGACTGCATGTGCCTACTTTTTGTGTACACGTAAGACCTTACTGCAGTTTTTAATCCTTAGTATCTATCAACAGCCCAGCTGCTACAAGTGAAATATGCTAATTACACTTTACATATCTACATCAAGGTCTTTTACTAGGTAGTTAAGCTAAATAACTCTGAGCTAGAGTAAAATCTACTCGGTTCAGTTTGGTAATAGTAACAAGGGATTGTGTTCTATTAAAAGATCAGCAATTCCAGCTAGAAACAGATCTTGTGGATGGTCTGGGCCTTTTCTTTATATAGCTTGTGCTACTATCCTTAAAATGATTCCAAGTCAGCCCTGGAAACCTGGTAGCTCTTAGTTTTAAATGTAACTAAACGTTTGCCAAGAAGGAGTCTATTCCCTTTATTGTATCTGTGGTACATCAGCTCCTGAATTCAACTCATAGGCATCTGTGAGATTGCTGACGTTGCCAATCGCTCTTTAAAGGCGAGTGAGTGCTGCAGCCATTGGGCTTAAATGGCCAAACGAGAAACCAGGACAACTCATTTGCAGCCCCTGGCTGCTGTCTGCCCTAGCATGTGGAAAGCCGTGAGACTGATTGCCCTGGGCGAAAGCAGTATATCCACACATCACTTCGCTAGTGAGGAGAGTGTAAGACATCACAAAGGGAGGAAAACAAATCAAGCTGTCATAAAGCTGCACCATTTGGTCATTTATAGGGTTATTGTGTGCCCTGTGCTATATCTTGCTGCACAGCATTGAGCAATCATTTGCCCTTTGAATGTCTTGAGTAACTGTGCTTTGTAATGCTATTAGGGTAATTGTCTGCCTGTGCAACAGTTTATTGAACATCTACCTAGTGATATTTTATTGAATAATTTCTTGACGGATGTATTTTTTCACTCAATAGTTGGTTATTTTGCTTGATATTTTCTAGAACTATTCGTAGGTCTGAATGGGGCAAGCTTAAGGGCAGTCATAGTATGTGCTGCTTTGTCTGTGTCCTACATTAATGAGAATGGATGTAACCATTAAAAATAATTAAACAAGCTCCCTTTGTGGCAGCAAGTAGCCAGAACACCTATTAAAAAAAAAAATTATGGATACATACACTTAGAGCAGCCTAAAGGAAACTGATATACTTTGAACCAGATACATTGATGTATCCCAGGAATAGCATAGCTAAAGGTAGGGGTCAGTTCTTTTGTGAAATGAAATGGTTTATTTTATCTCTAGTGGAATCAAGAAAACTAGCAGGGATGGCATGGACAGACAAGTCTAAAAGTTGCTGAAGGCAGAAAAAGGAGATGAAGCACAAGTTACGTTTCCTGGGAGACAGTGCCAGACAATTCCATCTTTCTTTCTCACCTGGAAAAACCTTTCCAATTAATGTTTTAAAAGTCCCACTGAAACTCTACTGAATATTTTAGCAGGTGAGGTGATGCTCTTTTGTATTTTCCTGGTAAATATTTTATTTTGCTCTCATGGATTCATCAAATGAGAAAGGTTCCTATATTTCTTGCACATCTCTTAGTGCTTGTATAAGCCACCTCAGCTTTAGCTGTTTCATCAGCAGTGTGGAGGAGTAAATTCTTCAGAGCTCCTTTTCGCAGCACCATTGAAATGAGAACTAGGAAACTCCATTGGACCACTAAGTCTTGTTCCTCCAAATATCAGCTTTAGAAACATCTCTGTTCATGGGACTTCAGCCCCTGCCCATGGAATATTACTGCGAACATTGCCTAGTCCTTTATTCTGACCTTGTCAGGAAGGGAAGGAATCAACAGAGTACCAGAAAGTCCCTCTGACAAAATCCCATCATGTCTTTTCAGGTGAAATCCAACTTGTTACTCCCAGAAAGTTTCACTTAACTTCTACAGGTTCTATTTAAACCAAGATATTTAAACTGGATCTCCAGTGAGCAGATCTAGACACAAACTGAGGAGACTAATGCTGGTGATGTCTTCTCATCATGTTTTCCTGTGCCTGCCTGCCAGTTCTCGCTTTGGGAGAGCTGTGATGCAGTTACTAGTTGCCATGTAGAGGGTGCTCTGATCTTGACCATGCATGTGCATGCAGCACTTTGTTTCTGCATCCTTCCATTTTTTATGTTGATAGATTTTCTCCAGTAACAGCTAGCCCTATGAAAATGGCCAGTGTTTATTAGGTGACTGCTGCCTACAGGAATCCACAGAGCCAAGTCAATCCCTTGAATGCTTCTATTTCATGCAGGAAAGATTAGGTACAAAAAAAAAGGGTAGTCTGCTTGAGCTGCTAAATGTGCCATCTGACGTACCCGCTAGTGAGAGGAGTATGGCTTAAGGCTCATCTTTTTGAGCAAAACAATCACCATTCCAGGGACCTGGTGGAATCAAGAAATCTGAGAGAGGTACCTAAGGACTCCAGGCAGTGTCAGACTTCAAAAGGGGATCCTGAACAGGCAGCTGAGGAGCAAAACCAAGCATAAATATCCTGTTCCTCTGCTGTCGCTGAACCCCCTGCTGCAGCTGGGACTCCCACTGTGTACAGTACTCAGGCAGGAGGGGACCCAGCTGAGATGCGTAGGATTCAAGCCCGTATTTCTCATCATCAGAGGCCTGCCTTGCCTAGGTGACCCTTGGCACATGTTCAGGTTTTTCTGCATAGTCTGTGCCATCCCAGAAAAAAGTCCCTTAAACCTGAAGAAAACAAAAGCATAAACCCTAAAAGATTTACTCAACCAGAAGACAAAACAAGATTCTTTTGACCTAAGACTACCTCCCTGTTTTACCTAGCAACTGCTTCATGTTAAAAAACCTGCTGTTGTTATAAAAGGAGGCAGGGACTCCTTTTACTTCATTTGAATATAGATTGACGCTTCCTCTTGTGCTGTCTGGCCCGCTCATTATCTTGAAATGTGGGTTTGAATCTCCTCAAGCAATTAAATCCATGTCTCTCAGGCTGGGGGG
>NW_009604219.1:0-6078 GCF_000690535.1 Cariama cristata | reverse complement strand
GGTGGGGGGCGGGGGGGGGGGGATGTGTTGTAGGCTCTTCCAAAAGGGGCTGCTTCTTCAGGTCCTCCCCAACCCCAGTATCTCCAAAGGACGTGGTGAGGCACATCCTGCAGGAAGATGCTTCCGAACTGCGCCTCAGACGGGCTCCAGAGCTTTCTGCCCCATCAGGGTGCTCAGGCAGGGAAATACCCGGTTCCTTCCTCTGCGTGAGGTAGGTAGGTAGGTACGGGAGCGTTCAGCCCTGACACAACCACCGTGTCGATCCCAGTGGAGCCCACGCACCTGAGCAGCTTGGCTGGCAACAAGGTGGGAGAGGGGATCCCGGCCACGCTGCGGGAATGGAGGTAAAACTCGTGTTCAGGCAGGATTTGGGGCTGGAGTTTGCAAGCGACAGGACAGTAGACAGTTTAAAAGTTTTACTTACCTGTATGTTTTGTGTGTGTGTAAATGTTAAGTTCAAGAAAAAAAATGGAAAATGGATTAATATTTTGACACGTTCCTCTGCCTAATGCTCCCTCATCATCATCAGCCACGGAGCGCACAGGGCTCTGTTGGTGAGGCAACTGCAAAGGGGCCTGATAAAGGCCATAATAGCTAGTTTGTCCGAGTCTGGTGCCCAATTGTCTTCTAATGACGTGAGCTAAGTTTCTCTTTCAGGCTGAGAAATAACAAATTAAGAAAAAGTTGTTTTAGAGTTTATAGATTTTTTTTTCAATTTGTTTATTTTTGGAAAATATTTTCATTTTCATAACAAATGCAAATTTGGACAATTTTTTAATACTTTTCTTTTTAGTCAGAGCTACAGAAAAAAATAGAACCCTCACGTTGATCTTTTTTTTTTCCCCCAGGTCCCTGGAGGAAAGTAATCTAATATAAAAAATGTCGAGTTTACTCTATTGATTATGTTATATTGTAGTGATAAATGTCATCCAGTGGAAGATGGAAAAAACCCTTCTGCTATTTGGTACTTATCTCTATGAAAAGTTTCACTACATTAATTTATTATTTAGATTGCATATATTCAGAAGATACAAATAGAGTTAAATAAAATTTTAAAATAGTTATTTATAGAATATACAAAAAATGAGCCTAACAGTAGTGTAAAAGAAAGACTTTTCCCCTTTTTACAGCAGGATCGATCAACAGAAATTATTCCAATTTCTGCTTGATTGGCTGAGCTCCACACAATAAAAGCTACAGTGCAAAAAGACAGCTAATTCTGCCAAGTTCTGATAGGAATAACGCTAGCAGATTCCTTTTCTTCTTTCTATGTTTTACACAGGGATTAAAACAAACAATCAATGCATCATCTTAGACTCTGTCTCTTATGCATTATCTGCTTTGCTTCCCTTACGTCATGCCTTCTGATGGTCTCTGATTGATAAATGAGCAGTGTTTCAGATCTGTTTGTTCACAGCTTTCCTAGCAGCATGTTTCAAGTCTTCCCTTATTTTTCGGAAACCATATGCAATGTAATTCATAAATGGAGCTTATGAGAAAGAAACCACCCAATCCAACAACATGTATTTTTATGGTGGTGCTGGGCTAAGGGATCATTTTTATGTCACTTGTAAAGGTTCCTTCCTCCAGGTTCCCCCCTTCAAATATCCTGATTGTGAAAGCTGTGATTCCAGTGAAGATTTAGTGAAGAATGACTCAGAAGGAGAGCATGGCAAGAGATAGCTCAGCAACATTTAAATCCTTTGTTTAGGAAATAAAAGTATTGGAATCATTAAGTAAAAATTAAAGCTTTAGTGTACAAAGCTGTCAGAAAACAACAAAGATAAATTTTCTGGTGCCTCTGAAGCTAATATGAAGTGCTGAAATATTCCACCCCCTTGACGTCTCAGGTCTGTTGCACAAAACTGTACAGAGAAGATCTAGCAGGGCCACAGCATTGCATGCAGAGTTAGCGTTTAAAAAAACTAATTAAAAAATGTGAGTGAATGCAAGTCTCTGTCTATATGAAAATAGGTGAAAATATATTCAATGCGTTTATAGCATATGAAAGGTTATATTTAATGTTATCTGGTCTTGACCTTTAGACTGAAATTTGCATTTGATTTTCAATGCCTCTGTGAATGTTTTACTTCCTGCGCAAAACCCTTTCTAAACTGTGAAGAGTGCACAGCCTATTGCGGTATTGATCATTGTACACTGATGCTGATAACTTGTCATGGCTTTATAAAGTTAGCTATCGTTTTGAAGTGAGATTCTGAATTTTGGATCCAGTGGGATTACACTGGGAATAGATTTGTTGAAAGCTGAGACAATCCTTGTGCTCTAATCTATCTGCAGAGAGGGTGACTGCTCTTTGAGAACGTTTATCATTATGTCCTAGCTTTGCTTGAGTTCACACCAAGACATAGCCTAAAAAATAAAGGTTTACACTAAGACATAGGCTCACACTAGGACATTGCCTTAGTCTCTGATAGGATGCTTGAAGGTTCATTTTATAATCCCTTTTATAAAGTCAGTCACTTTGACTTAGTAGTGTTACTCATTTTCCGTCACACTCTATTTCCCTATGCCATGAATGTCTGTGCACAATTTCATATTTCACAAATAATCATTCATTCATTCATTGGGGTTTTTTTTCTGTCTCTGTCCTCTCTCTGTCTGTTTTCCGTAGAGTGTAATAAACTTATCACCACCTTCATCTTAACCCCACCACCTCAGTCGACTGGTCTAACATACTCAAATTCAGAACAATCATTCTCCACTTTTATTTAGCATTAAACCCAGCAACTCTACTTCAGATCTGAAGAAAGGCTTGTACTTCTTAGAGCTTGTCTGCTTTTTTTCCCCCAGTCATATCAGTAGAAATATCTTTTTATAATAGGTATTGTCTCCATTATTGTTAGCATTAAAAAGTGACACTTGAGGATCAGGACCTCACAATGAGACAAGGCAGTGTATTTGCCCACACACAAAATTAGCATTCTGTGTAACTTGATATTCTCAGGTCTTTTACTTTCCCTGCATTTTTGGATCAATTTGTATATTTGTGCAGGATAGCGTCCTCAAGGCACCCAGACATATGCTTGTGAACACACTACACAGTAGTCCCACCGTGTCTCTCCCAGGATGGATCCCCTTCCTCATCTTTATGCCATCTTTTATGCCTTCTTCATGTTTGTGCCAGAGCAAATCAAAAGAAAGCTCCAAAAAAGCTTGAAAGCCAAGGGCTGAATTATCTCCCAAAGGAAGGAGTGATGCATCATTCTGCAGCAGTGGTTTCAAGAACTATATGACAAACATTTTTTAAAGCATTTTGAAGTATCTTTTTCTATTCAGCTGTGAGCAAGGTACACCACTCAATTAAATAATGATCTTCTGTCCACTTCAGAATTAGCAATTTGATGACCAGTGTCATTAGCACAATGAGTTTAAGGGGCTGCTGCATTAGACAATAGACTGCCTCATCTACATACACTTGGGTTCACTTGCAGCTCATGAAAGGGAGAGGGGTGTTCTCAGAGGCTTGTGTGGAGGTGTTAGTTCAGATCAGATCTCAGTTCAGAAGGCACTGGAAATTAAAAAATAATGTTATATCAAAATATTTGAAATGAGATATTGTGCTGATAAGCTCAACAGAGTAGTGTCCAGACAATTGCATAATGACTAATGCAGGTCAAGCAACAAAGGGAAATGACCTGTATTTAATAAATTTAATTTGTGATTACTCAATATTGATAGCCCTAATTGAATAACTTATTCAGTACATATTCCTAGTACTCATCCGATTTATTCTCTCAGGAACACTAGCAGTATAAGGCTTATATATTAAATCCAGAAAAGCTATCTACAATATGTATTACTTATCAGGGCAGTCATATTTGCTGAGTAATGTAACTGTAATATAACATAATAATGTGACTATCCCAAGCAGGAAAAAGCAATCTGGCTGAAAAAATGACACCACCTTTATTTAGAGGCATAGTAACATGCAGACTTGTCATTAATGTCATCAACAGACACTTGGCTGAGAAGTTAGATTAAGTCCCCCTTTGCCACCGTGCAGTTCCAAGACTGCCCCGTGGAAGGCTGACATAACGCAGTGCTCATTACAAAACAAGATGTAGGGTTTTTTTCTCATTTCAGAAATTGTTTCCTACCCTGTCTTTTACTTAGAATAACTATATGGGACCTGACCATGAAAGATGTTACAGTGATCAGCATTGCAGTAACCAGGCACAGCGGCTGTGGGTGTTAGGGGGTAGGATTTACAAAGCTGAGCTAGGTGTTGAAGTTCTCTGCCTGGGGAAGATGCAGGTGCTGAGATGTTCTTTATAAGACATGGTGCACAAATATGCTGAAAAATCACAAAATAATGAGGAGAAGGCGTGTCATGTGGTGGGACAGATGCTTTTTACGTTATCCCCTGCCCCAGGTTAGAGCACTTTCCCAGGAAGCAAGGGAGATTGGTCCCCATCCTGCTTTGGCCAAAGGGGTTTTGGCTGCACAGTCTCCTATCCAAGGAGGCATCCAGCCTACCTGGCTGTAGGTACTGGACTGACAGGGGAAGGGATGGCAGTGTCACGGCAGTGTCCCTCAGATGGATGGGAGGAGATCTGGGGAGTGGTGTCCCTGGGTTATTTTTGGATAGTATCCTATGGCTGTCTCATACAGAAACAGATCAGGGAACTGGAACAGACCCCAGTGCATCTCCCTTCTAGTAGGTATGTCATGCTCCAGCCATGTTTACAGTTTTGCTCCAGTCTAACTTATGAGAACCTGGCATGGAGTGGCTCCTCACCTTGTATGTCCCATTTATGTTTTACTTTTACTTGAACCAGCCTCCTTTTGAGATTTTTCTTTTCCCCAGACAGTCTGTCTTGTAGCAAGCGCAGCTGTAATGAACTCCCTAAAAATCTTCTGCGCTGCACCAGTCTGAAAGGAACCTGTACCTTCCTCATCCCAAGTTTTTGTTTTTCTTCTGAAAAAAACCCACAACCCAATACAGCCACAACTCCCTGCCAAATCCCCAAACATTGCTACTTTTCCTCTGAGCCCGTCAGCACCCCACTTCACTTTTGGTTGTTCCAGTGCAGCATCTTTCTGCATTCCAATGAGGGATTATCAGGCGTTATCTTCCCTCCTCCCTCCTGTTTTGCACCCCTTCTCCTGGCAGGCAGTGCTGTATTCTGGGCCCCACACTCTCTGGCAATCGACCCGCAAGTTCCTCCTTTTCTGCTGTGAATCTTCTCATGTCTGTTCTGCCTTCTGCTTTCTCTCTCACAGTTGGTTGCTTTTTTTGTTTTCTTTTTGGTTTTTTGCTTATCTCTGTTTCTGCTTAGCCTTCAGTCTCTACTATCTCCACTATCAAGCTACTTTCACCTGCTGCTTTGGGGTTAGTGACCTCTCCCATCTTCTGCACAATCTCTGTTACTTCTCTTTGGATATCTGCTGCTTAGCTGCAACATCTTTTCTTTTGTTGCTTCTGTGCTACAGGAAAACAGAACAAAACAAACAAACTAAAAAAAAACCCCAACCAATCAAAAAAACCCCAAGCAACCTCCATGAAAATTCCCACTTGCAGCCCTCGGTTCACTGCCTTCCCTCCGCTGAGCTTCAGCATATAGACGCCGTTGACAGGACTTTTTATTGGAACTGACCGCACGCTTGCCTGACCCCGTGCATCTTGTCTCTGCCGTGCCCCTCCTTGCCCACAGATGCTACGGGCTCTGTAACATCAAACATAAATTAGCAGAGGGAAAGTGTTATTGCTTCAATATCGACTGCTCCTTTTTCTGCTGTTCAGTGTATGGCAATATAACACCTCCTGAAGAAGAGCATGCTGCTGGTGTTGGTTACCAGCCTGGAAAACTATTCATTTTAATTATCCATCGCCTGCTGTTTGAAAAGCAGGAATATTACCGTGGGATGAGACTGTGCTATGGTTTGCAGAGGTTCGGTTGGATTAGAACCAGGCCTGCTTGTAGCTCGCAGCTGTGGGGCAAAAATTGCTGGATATGAGTGAAAAAACCCCAAACAATTCCTCCCCAAACTAACACGTTTTTTTCCTGTTAAAGCTCTGAACTCATATCCCTGCTTGTGGGGAAAACACTTGCTGGA
>NW_009604218.1:0-9078 GCF_000690535.1 Cariama cristata | reverse complement strand
TCCCCTATGACAATTACCCTTCTTTTTCCTCTCTCGGATGCAGTCTTAATGCTTTGGGTTGACTGACTTGCCCCAGGCAACCCCCTGGATGGACCTTCATCTACATTATCACTTGTCTGGTCCTTAAGCTCCAGAGCCTCATACCTATTGTGTAAGGGCACCTGGGAGGGCAAGGGAGGCAGGGAGGGTCTTTGCTTGCTTCTCCAAGCAGGGACCCATCTCCATTCCCCCTTGTCTCATGACTCCCCTCTGTTTGCCTGGTGGCATGAGGCTGTGGGGTCCTCTGCTTCTTGCAAAGCATCCATTTGCTGCTTTTATCTCAAGGATGGTAGGGTGTGGCTCCACCAGTCTATTTCCCTGTCACACTCCCTGATACTCCTCAGCCTTTCCACTTCCTCTTTTAGCTCTGCCACCAGGCTGAGCAGATCATCCACCTGGTCACAGGGCACGCAGGCGTTATCCCTGCTGCCCTCCAGTACCAGCACCAGGCTCAGGCACTCCTTGCAGCCAGAGATCTGAACAGCGCCATGTTTCTGGGGGAGCTCCATCTGGGTCGCCACGTTCCTCCTGGTGAAGAGAACTGCAACAGCAGTGATCCATCCATAAAAACATGGCATCATCCTTGCTCTTTCTTTACTTCAAAGAAATTTTTCCCCTAGTTGCCTGTTGGATGTCCTCATTCATCCCAATGCATTAGTTTTTATGATAGGACTTGCACTACTATTTTCATCTAGGAGAACAGCATGACTTGGTAAAGAGCACAGCAGATGCTGGTTGCAATATCACCTCTAATACCATCTGTTTCTGTGCTTCCTCACAGGTGTTTGTCTTCCACACGGCCGACAGCTGAATTCTATTCAAGAAGGATGACTAAGGCTGTAATAGGTACAAAGCCAAGTTTCCTCTTGGATTCTCTTCTGCCTGCTGTGCCTCATCTGGCTGGCGGAGCTTTGCTATTGTGGAACAGAGGTTGCTGGAAACAAATTCTGCTTAAGCAGACAGGCTTTTGTTCAGTTTTGACTCCAGGCTCCCAGCCCAATGTCTTGAGCAATCTGCACTGAGAAAGCTCTGTGCATCTGTGGTAAGGCTCTTTTTCAGAGGCTTCTAGTCTGAGCCAATTTGTAGTAAACAGAAACATTTTCTGAAAGACTGTGTTCTGGGCAGAGGATCTTCATTACCAGTCTTGTCCTACCATATTCTCTGAGATTTCCATCAAATCAGACTTTGGGTTTAGATGCAGACAAGATCATTCTTAGGTTTCTATATCTATATTTCTTTATGTAGATGAGTTGTGGAACAAATCAGGGAGGCATACTGTGCTCTTGTACCTCTTACCTTTTAATTAATTAATCCTTCACTTTTTTCTGTACAAATGGGTGAAAGAAATGGTGTGTGCACATAAATTTTTCTTTCTGAAAAAGGAACACATGATTCAGCACCTTACTTTCTGTTATGACCACAGTTTCATCATGTGAAATCTAAGGTTGCTCTGTGCTATAAAACAGTCAGCACAATACTCATCTTTTTGTGGACATGCAAGAGGCCAAATAATTTTGTGGGTTTTCCTGCTCCTTTTCCCCTTCTCTTTGTTACCATTTTCAGAAGCCATTGTCTGTAATGTCTTTGCACAAGTCTACAAACTGAGGCACTTTTTAGAACCAAGATTTTTTTGGATGTACTTGTATCAGCATAATGTTTGTGAAGCATTTTGTGTAACTGTTCAAACAGCATCCCTCTCCCATTTTCTTAGTGACCAATGGTAGACAACCCCTCCTGTCTATCAGTTAGAAGTTGTCATCACCTGTCACCCAAGTTCTGAGAATTTCTAGCCAGTCTTCACCTGTTTTTGTTGGATGCTTTGATGAATCATATAAAGATTGTATAAGCACAACTTTCACTGCCATATGCATTTTACAGACCCTTCACTACTTTTGCAGCTAAAAAGAGAAGAATGAGGACTACAGAGAGTTCCCATGTTTCTTTATCTAACTGTAAGTCCCAAAACGCATGTTCATATGTCTGTATCCTATTCTGCAGAATAGCAAGGCAATTTTATAACAGCTTTGTTCTTATTTTCAATCCCACCCAAGATGCTTGCTTTTCCCCTTAATCTTGTATTCCTCATTATTGTTCCACCTCAAGCAACATTTGATTCTCTCTTCTCTGTTAACTACACATGACATTGCTACCTGATTTTTTTCCCAGATTTATTTCATGGGTGATCTTTGCCTAGACTTCATCTGTTACAAATTGCCATATCCAGGCTTGGACTCCTATTTTTAAACACCTTGACAATATATTGCTTTTCCAGATGTTTCTGTTTTCTGAAGGAATACTGCATGTACCAATACGTGAAATACCTTAAAAGCAACACAGCACACAGAACAAATGAGAACAGTGGCAAATCAAAACATCAGCTGATTCACAGTGTACCTGACTATTTTGCTTTCCAACATATTAATAATGCTGTTGCTGTGTTGGCCATGTCTAAGATGAAATGTGGAAACTCCCTTTGGCTTAGCATACTGACAATACTTAAGATACTAATGCTTATCTGGTATCTGTTAAATATTCAATATCTTTTATCCAAGACTAAGACAGATGGTTTTTTAATCAACAGACTATACTTGAGTAGCCAGATAGTGTACCAGATGGGTATCCTTATTCACTTATATGAAATTCTATATTGCTTTCCTTGGGGAAATATTAGAAGTAGCATATTTCTCAAAGAGCCAGTCACACTAAAGGCCTTATTTGTTCAATTGACTGCTGCTTATAAGCAATTATTAGAGCATGACAGAAGGCAATAGACCAACATATTCATTTTTTAGTGCATAACTACAACCTGAATATATAGAATTATTTTTGCAAAAGGGTTTTCTTGGTCTTTTAAAACCTGTCCATTACTTACAAAGCCTCAATATCACTTAAAATTATTTAATTGGAACAGTTTCTGTAGAGAGAATGGTATCTTCTATTAGACCAATTACATATACTTGTAAAAAGTGGACTATTTTTATTAAGCGTCTTATAGCATATTGTAAGTACTTTGAATGTGAGTGGATAAAAGTACACATATGAAAGAACAAGTCTTCCTTTCATTAGGTAAGGGTAACAGCATTATCAAAATTCAGCCATGACTGGGAGAAAAAAAAAAAAAAACAAAAAAACAAAAAAACAAACAAACAAACAAAAAAAAAAACAAACCCAAAACAAAACCCAAAAGGTGAGCCACTGGGAGGAGTGCTGCAGGAAGGATGCCTGGATTCTTCAGATTCTTCACTTAAAATCTGGCCAGGGCATCGTTTAGGGTCCCTATCTACTTCAGTGCAGCCAACTTCTCATAGTCTGTCCCTTTCTGAGGTTTTTCAGCCCTTCCCCAGATCTCTCCCCTTCACACAGTCCACTGAAGTCCACACTCAGCCAGAGAACAGACAGGAACTAGCCTTTTGCACATCCTGATCCCTCCAAGTCCTAAAGAAATTGGATTAATGAGGACGGTCCCTACTGCCTTACCCCAGTGCTACACACTGTGTAACAGGGCTGGTGTGGGCACCTGTTCCCAGAGAGGACTGGGAGCTCTGAATGTTAATCAGAGATAAATTCCTGCCTATTGCCAAGAGCAGTCCACTTTTGCCACAGATGTCAGAGTACACTGACATTTCCCATGGGGCAGCTTTTAGAGCTGCTGGCTTAGGACATGGATGCTTGTAAGCCTCACCGCTGGAGACCTCTGTATGTTATGTCATTGCGGTTTAACTCCAGTCGGCAACTAAGCCCCACACACTTCCTGGTGGGATGGGGGAGAGAATCAGAAGAGTGAAAATGAGAAAACTCATGGATTGAGATAAAGACAGTTTAATACATAAGGCAAAAGCCATGTGCACAAGCAAAGCAAAACAAGGAATTCATTCACCACTTCCCATGGGCAGGCAGGTGTTCAGCCATGTCCAGGAAAGGAGGGCTCCATCAGGCATAACAGTTACTTGGGAAGACAAACACCATCGTTCCAAATGTCCCCCCTTTCCTTCTTCTTCCCCCAGCTTTATATGCTGAGCATGACATCATACGGTATGGAATATCCCTTTGGTCAGTTGAGGTCAGCTCTCCTGGCTGTGTCCCCTCCCAACTCCTTGTGCAGCTCCAGCCTCCTCCCCGGTGAGGTGGGGTGAGAAGCAGAAAAGGCCTTGACTCTGGGAAGCCCTGCTCTGCAATAACTAAAATATATGTGCGTTGTCAACACTGTTTCAAGCACAAACCCAAAACATAGCCCCCTACCAGCTACTATGAAGAACATTAACTCTACCCCAGCCAAAACCAGCACATATATATAGGGAGTCTTGGTATCTACAGTGACGTGTGGCTTTCACTGCTGAACTGTAAGCCTGACAAATGTGTAAGCCCTGGCTGTTGTAACCCATTCCATTGAGCTATGCCTACGTTATGTACGGTCGAGATTGTCACTATTTGAAATTTTTTTTAGCTTTCCAATATCTATTTATCACTGAATTGAAAGAGCCAATTCGAAATTAAGAAAACCTTAGGCACGGAATACACTTTCAAATAAAATTTGAGGAAAGAGAAGGAAAGTTGTTGTGACCAAGAGCTCCCTCTTGTGCATTACAGAAAGAGCAGAAGGTCCGTGACTGCACAGGTCTCGGCTTGGGGCCGTGTAACACGGGCAGCACTCGTGAAGCAACGGGACCCGGCACCGGGGGTCCCCGAGCAGCGGCTTCCCGAGCTCATGGCTCAGCTCCGCTCCGGGCACGTCCTGAGCTTCGTCGTGGCCGGGTGGCAGTGCATTTCTGTAGTGTAAAAACTTTTTCCAGCATTTGTAATCATGTTTATTTCACAAATGTGTCTTAAAAAAAAAAAAAAAAAAGACAAAACCACACAGAACCGACATTTTGAAACAAATTCTTATCCATTTGAACTTCTTACTTTCAAATATACTTTTTAAAAAATGTTGAAAATTAAAGTACTATATTTTCATGAATACTTGTTCACAAATTCTTGCCAATAAGACTTGAGGCTCTGCAAGAGTGTACGTGGGGTACTTTAGAAGGTAACAAGGGTCACAACTTTCCCAATAATCTCCTCCTCCTGATTCCATGATGGCCAACTCCTTGTACTGCAGCAGCTCTCAACCTCTTTGTCTGTGAAGCTGTACATGTGGAAATACAGTAAATCCTTAATTTTGGGTGCAGCTAACTTTGTTTGTTATCTAAAACATTCCTTTAAATGTATTATTTTCTTGGGGTGTTCTGTCTGGATATGTTTTTGCTTTTATGTAATCAGCTATCACAAGCATAGACAGTACTGTACTGACTTTTTAGACACAAACAAGTGCATTTCTTCCTCCCTGCGGTTTTGAAAACGTGAGAACAGAGGTTAGAAAATGCAATGAACCTGAAAAGAAAGGATAAATTCAAGCAGTTTCAAGGTCTGGTGATTTTCTTCTCCACAGCATGACTTTGCACAAATCACACTGAAATGGTGGGATGAAACTGTGTTAGTAGTTAGCATGCTTGACTACCCTTTGAGTGTTTTGCAGGTGCCAAAGTTGTTCGGGGCTGCTTCTTCAAGTATGAAGGATAGTGAAAAGGAAGATTAATTTGTATTATAACCTGACCGGCTTATTTTAGTAATTTTAATCTATCAAAAACTCAGTACTGTACTGGCAAGTAACAAGGAATTAGTATCTGGATATCAAGGTCTAATAGTTATGTAAAATTTGCCAAAGCAAGCCCAAAGCAAAGATTTTTAAAGCTCAGGTACATAAAATGGTGAAGCTTTAGCATGTTAGGTGACTTTGAGAAGCAAGATAAAACATACCATAGAACATACTTTAAGTGAGAATTAAATGAAAATGGTAAAGTGGATTTTTTTAACTGTTCTATGCAACTAGATTTCTGGAAATATATGATGGCCACGTGGACTAAGGAATTTTATGAAAATGCCTTTCAAAACCTCCAGCAGGCAGGACTGCATATTAAAGGACTGTAAAGGTGAAGAACAGCTTTTTCTGTTACACTACTCAAGTAACAGGAAATGTTATTTCAGTCATAAGATCTCATTTTATCTGCCTGAAATTACATCCATATCTTCAGCCTCTAATATGGGCAAAAGGTCTCTAACTACCTCAGGATAAAATATTTGTCTCAGCTACTAAGCAAAGAATACAGACACCTGAGTTTCCTCTGCTTCGCAGGTTTCTTCAGTCTTTCTGCAGCTGCTTCCACGTGTGTTTCTGAAGAAATGAACTGCCTGTACCACTATGGTTCATTAGCATTCTTCAGGAGAGCATGTTTTAATTAATACCCATGCAAGAAATGCTTGTCATTTGATAATTTTAATTTTCCACAGATAGAAAGTGGCAACACACATTTACAAACCTGAAGTCAAACCAATCTAACAGGAAAATGAATCCTTGTTTTTTCTAGTCTTTGACCGACAACTATGTTGTAAAAGCACATTAATAACATTATCTAGCTATGCATGTATGTTTGGAGAAAGCTGTAATTCAGAATTCTCCTTGCAAATATTCTGTCATAATAGAGAAAAAGTGATAAAGGCTTCTCCCGAGTAAGAACTATGCTGAAGAGCAACTGAAACTAAGTCTCACCCTAATTAAATAGATTGTACAGGAAAGGCAATCTCTTCATATGACTGCCTCTAAAATATATCATTGAACTTATTTTGGGGTTAACATTCAAATATTATTTGCGCAGTAAGATAATAAAGACAACATGTGAAATTATATTATTTCACAAACAGAATGGTTACACATGGAGATGGAACAATGGAAATTGGGAAGAATCTTGTAATAGTAACACCAGCAACCTGGAAAACCAGCAACTGGATTTACTTTTTTATTCCTTGTAAGGATTACCAATAATTAACTGGCTAACTCAAGGAATATTATAATAAAATCAAGAAGTACAAAGGCATATGTAATGTTCTTCCAAAAAAGGAATGCTCAGATCCTTAGTGTTACAAATTAATACACAGTTGCATATATCATTTAGGGAATTGGATATTGCTGTGACTGGGGTGTTTAGGAAATGTACAAATCAAGCCAGTTTCAAGCTTCAAAAGAAGTACTGACGTTCATAAGCAGTTCATCTTGCTAATAGTTCTTAATTACTATCACTCATTATCGCTACATATACAAAACAATTAGTCCTTAATAAATCTATCCCAGGTGAGCTGCAAGCACACAACACAGTGGAGCTGATGCTACATAGTGCTGATGGCTGCGCTCCTTGGTGGTCCTTAATCACCAGGGCCAAGGTGATTAGGCTTGAGAGATCCCCACAGGCAGCTTTGTCTTCCTTCTTCTTTACTCAGCTGATGTTCTATATTCTCTGTCCCTGATCCAAAGGAAAATGAAGTGATCTCATCTGCTCTTGATGACTTATTTTGGTGATCAGGACATGTTGTGGGTTTTGCCTATTCTGCAGGTGTCATCAGATGACTTTCTTGCCTGCTCTGCAGGATTGTCTTGCTTTTACCAGGCATCTTTCCCCTTCTGTTCTGTTGTATGGTTATTTGGTAACAGGTTTCCAATTGTCATTTCTTAGGTAAGCTTAATTTTGACTATTTAGTGAGGCTTTAAGAAAATAGCTGGAAACAGTGAACTAGGAAACCGTTAACTGTACAGGAACACTTCAGTTGCTGTGAAAAATCATGGAATGTATTTCTTGCCACATGAAGAAGGTGGTGATTAGTGTATGGTTATTTGGTAACAGGTTTCCAATTGTCATTTCTTAGGTAAGCTTAATTTTGACTATTTAGTGAGGCTTTAAGAAAATAGCTGGAAACAGTGAACTAGGAAACCGTTAACTGTACAGGAACACTTCAGTTGCTGTGAAAAATCATGGAGTGAGTCTTCCTGAAATGTATTTCTTGCCACATGAAGAAGAAGGTGATTAGGAATGCTCTGCACAGGCACACAGGTCCTAGAAACTTGTAGTCAGTTTTAAATAAAATGGCTAAAACCGCTTCCTATGGCACAGATATATAATATGCTTTTGAGCTATCTCAATTATCAGCCAATGCTTAAATGCAATCTGTAATAAAACCAGTGTGTTTTAATGAGAACAGCAAAGATCTGAGGGTTAATTGTAGGTGGATAATGTCTGCCTCAGAGGTGGGGTGGACACTTGGTAAAGCGTCTGCCATCTCACTTTAATCCATACCTGCAAATCTATCAGAGCCTTCAACATACAAATTTTGGGTACCTCTGTCCTGTGAAATCCACTGTCTTCAAACAGATGCCCAGGCTTCTCATACAGTGCTCACAGGTTCCACAAGCTAACTCAGGACTCACCTCCTAAAGGCTAGAGGATTATGAAGCAGCATCCCAGTGTGGTGCCTCTTTTGGTGTCAGGTGTTTCGTTCAGGTTAGCCCCCTCTCCAGAGGAGCAAAATGGGAGGCCGGACCACCCTGTTACAAGTTCATTCTTCTGTCTGAGAGATTGGAGCTGAGTTTTATTTTTCCTACTCTGCCTGATTTAGCACAGAACTTAAAGTGAATATAAGGATGCAGGTTATCTTTCATTTCTTCTTTCGAATCTGTTTTACTTTGTAAAAATAGCTGAGTATTTACTGAAGTAGACCTTAAAGTTGACATTCCTGCAGTCAGTGTGATCACTTTAATCGGCATTTTGTCTCTCTGGAACAATGAATGTTTAACGACCTGTGAAGCAGAACACAAATTCCTTCCTGTGTATTCAATTTCTTGAAGACAGGGAGTACTGAGGCTGCTTTTCACTCGTGCTCGGCGGTAAGAGCCCAGTATTTCAGCTCTAGATCATGCCTCTTGGGACCCTGAAGACGCTTTAACCCCCGGGTAATTGCATTCAGTGGACATGGAGCCAAAAGCCTTGAGGGGATGGGGAACCTGGACCGTGCCTTGCAAGGATCCGTCCGTAGCCGCGCTCGGCTCCGCCGGATAACGCACCGCGAACGATGTGCGGCGCCGGGACGTCGCGTCCGGGCGGCGGCATCGCTCCCGCCCCATTCCCCAGCGTTTTCCCCCCGCCCCGAGGCCCTGCCCCTTTCCACGCCGCACAC
>NW_009604217.1:7267-45960 GCF_000690535.1 Cariama cristata | reverse complement strand
AAAAAAAAAAAAAAAAAAAGCAAAACCAAGCCAACCCAGAAAATAGAAGGAAAACCCGTTTCCGAAGAGCCAGGCTGTACCTGGGTGCGCGGCTTGCGAGCGCAAAATGGAGAAGGGTAAACCCTATTGATCTGAGAGCGGCTACCAAATAGGATGCTGTTGTGCCTGGAGTCTGTTCAGATGATGCTGGTGGATTTAATCAGCTGCTAACCTAATGTGTAGGCATCTAAATCAATAAGCATATTGGTTATCCCTCTAGAGCTTTTAATACACTGTATTCTGAGGGAACTTTTGTGTCGAGACTGAGTGTTGCCTATTTGATGCCACACTTGTATGTTCTTCCCCTCCAATATTTGTTCCTCTCTGAGTCTTCATCTCCTTTTCTTGATTAAGCAGAGCAGGTGTGGAATGAGAAAGGAAAGTGGCAGAGTTTGCGGTAATCGTGCTGCTCCTTCTTCAAAGCAATGATCATCTCGTTAGCTCATCATGTTGTCAAAGTCATTAATTTCCAGTCCAAAATAAACTTTGTGGCCTTTCCCGCTCTAAGGGAAGTAGGCTGGAGTCCAAGATCGCGTGTTTGCCGGCAGTGAGTTGCTGATACGTACAAGCATGTTTAGGAGTAAAGCGGTAAGCTCTTCACTTGTCTTGGCAGCGTTTCTTTTGCGGTCACACTCTCACTTGAGGCTCTTTGCTTGAACTACAGGTCATTTGGGTGAAGTTCAACATAATCACAGATAGGTATGTGTATTTTAATTTTTTTTCCAAGTTTGATTCTACAAGCAGTAGAACCCGTATGATTTCCATTCATTTTAAGGCTGCGGCTGTGTGGGAGATGATGAAGTTAAATGGAGTTGTTGTTGTAACTGCAGTGAACTGGCTTTGCTGCGGTGAGCGTTGAGCTGTTACGGAGCTCCTCGTGCCATGAACAATTTTGGCCCTTGGATTTTAAACATAAATGTTCTAGTCTTTCCCGTAACTTTCATGGTGAGCCTTGGCGTTTGGTTCCCTTCTGTGTAGTCTAGTCTTCTTCCCCTTCACATCTATTGTTACTGAACCTTTGCAATTAAAATCGTGCATTACATTCAGTACCTTTTTTCAGCCTTTTTTTAAGGGCAGGCTTATGTACTCTAAGAAAAGTCTCATTATCTCTTTCTCTCTCAATTCCCACCTTCACCTCTCTGCTCTTATACGCACACTTAACTGGAGAAAGCAGGATAGAGAACGGTTGGTCTCCAAATATAGCTTGAATCCAACAAGCATAGGAAAAACACTTGTCCAGATCGTCCCTGCTGACCACAATTAAAATGGCGGGACCACTTATCAAAACTTTGTCCTGCAGTTCAACAGGACATTGCAGGCAGCTCAGTCGAGGGTGCGCGAGTTGTACCTGGCAAGGGCTGAAAGCAGAACGGGCTTTAGCTGAGGTAACGTTGGACAGAAATAAGGGCGCTATTCCCTCTTGCCCGTGTGATTTCTTTTCTCTCTGAAGAGATGCGTTAACGAACAGGACAAAATTCCACTTTGCGTTACAGGGAGCCCTACTAGCACAAAGTGTATGTTCTTTTCCCAGCCAGAGCCAAAGCGTTCTGCTCTGTGTTAATCTTCTTACAAAATGAAACTATGGCATAGTCCCGTGCTACCTCCTTTTTTTTTTTTCTTTCTGCCTCTGTTTGCAGAAAGATGCGTTGTTTTCAAATCCTAAATGGTGTTTTGTTTACTTACAAAACTATTATGGAATAATTGGATTTGAGGCTTACATTTTGTGGGGAACCGATGTGAATAAAGTATTGCTGTTAACTGTAATGAGTTCACCTATACTACATTTATGATAGCCATAAATTATGGAAGGCTGCTTCTGTGCTTTATGCAAATACAAAAAACCCCAAGAAAGATTGCATTCAGTCTTGCTCCTTTGGCTTATGAGATCATAATTCTTGATAGGAATGGCCGAGATACTGAGAAAGAGACGTAATTATCATCTGTAATGGCTAAAAACATCCTGTTCTTTCAGTGGGGTTTTTTAGTGTTAATACTGAGTGTTGGTGCATGCGTATGAATGTGTTTATAGTCGGTGCCTGAACAAAGAACAGGTGACTAGGCAGGCGGTACCTCGGAGTATTGCAAGACAAAGAACAAAAGAAATGACAAAAAGCAAAGGGAACCCAAAATTTCGTTGTATCTCACACTGTCCCACTGCCTTCTGGTGCTGAGCCCCCAGTAATAAGGATTCTCTGTCTACATTTGCTAATACCAGGGAACTTTTGCTTGTGGGTAGCTCTTAATAAGTAATCAATACCATCTTTTTAAGTAAAACTAAAAGAAAGGAAATAGAGAGGCATTAGAAGGCATTATCCAAACTTCTTGTTTACCTATGATATTAACCAATGTAAAACGGGAAAAAGAAACACTAATCCCAAGGCCTCTGCTGCATGGTTGAGGAAGATACTCTTAAATATGTTACATGAAAATCAATTTGCCCTCTGATGCGTGATCACGTCAGGATTCCAGGAGTGAGTCAGCACCTCAGTTGGGGACTGATTATCGTTAGGACACAGGCACCTATGGGTAAAATCAGGATAACCTAGGAAGTGTTTAATTTGCTGGTGCACCAAACCGATAAACTCCATTTCCTTTTTTGGTTTATTAATTGCAAAAGTCCAAATTTCAAATGGTTTAAAAGGAAACAAACCCTTGCTTACATATATATATATATATATTTTATGCTTCTAAAAGTCAGTGGATACTTACAATTTACCTGTAAAATTTGCTTGTGCCTCTGAGTCTGGACACATTTAGGAGTGTGCAAGACATGACAGTGATGAGAAGCTGGGCGCTTACAGCTGTTACATGTAAGTCATTGCAAAAATGAAAGAAATGCTTGTCTCTTTTGTAAAGACCGATCTAGGAGTGCTCACTTTGGATCCAGTCCTTCACGGCAGCAGCTCCTGCTGCTGTGTCTTTAGCTGTAGCTGTCTGACCGTGCATGGGATGGACAGCGTAGCTGTGAGGTTCAGTAGACGGGACATTTGTCTTGGGAAGCAGGAGGCTTGGGTTCTCGTCGTTGTCCAAATGAGTATTCAGTGTTGTAAAAAGGAACCGAAAGCCACAAGGACTCCTTTTCTGTCTGTAAACCCACGCAAAACCCAAACAGTTTTAGGAGGAGAGTGTGGTGACCGACTGTGCCGGGGTACCCTGGTGCGTTACCAAGGAATCACTGGGTGGAGGTTAGGATACCGTCTAAGGAAAAGGCAAGGAAAGCTGGATCGAAATGATGTACGGCTCAAACTGCGTGAGGATGCTGCCCATCAGACTGATGGGCAAAGGAGCTGGTCAGTCTCACCTTTCTGTTCCATGCCTGTGTTTTATGAGGGGGTTGGTATAGCTTTGGCACCCTGAACTTTCCCCTCAAGTTGTTGATCTCTACGAGACAGAAACCTGGGACTGACGGTACATCTCCTTGCTGTGTGCTGTTGGCAAATCAACCCAGCTGCTCATGTTGCTTTTTTGTCATCCCCCCTCCACCTTTGCTATTTTCGGGCATGCAACTTCCTTCATGTGTTTTGTGGGGAGAGCAGGCATGTAATTTTGGGCTGCTGCTTCCCCTGGGAATTGGGGAACTTGGGACCCAGGCTCTGCGAGGCTTACTACTGCAATGCTGCCTTTTTTGTGTACCCGTAGGTGCCGGTTCCTTGATAGAGAGCTAGGATGAAATAATGAAGAGAAGAAACTTTCGGTTGCATCTTGGATGGGGAATGAAAGCCAGTGTAGTGACTAGTCCTAATCCTGTTGTTTGTCTTGCAGTAGTATCAATAATGTGGTGTTTGGCTTCCAAACAAAAGATGCGGTCCATGTCCCAGAGAGTTTAAAGATCCTTTGAAGCTTTGTCTAGTGGAAATTGCAGTTCTCTCGGCCAGATCAGTCTTCACCCTGGGTACAACCTTGTTGCCTAATTGTGATTATCGCTGTGGTTTGAGACTGCTCAGAAAAAAGAAAACGCTTATCCTTAAAGTAGGTGTTGAGCTCCCTATGTTTTATGAGAATGAAAGTGTATAGGTTCCTTATACGTTTGGAGTGAAATGGTAGAAATTTTCCTCCTTCCAGAAGAGGTGGATCCGAGTGTATGGCACAACATTTAGAATCCAACACCTCCTGTGTATTTGCGTATTCATGGAAAAACCCCCATTTTAAACCTTTACGATGTTTCTGCATCTGTATTATAGAGCTCTTTAGTGTTCAGGCATAGGCGGTATGACATTGGCGTTTTTCTGTGTGTAGCATCTCTTCTCCATGCAGACAGACTTTCTCATTTGCTGTAAAGGAAATGGGATTTCAGGGAAATTTTTAGTTGCTTCGTGTGTTATCGTTACTTAGGTAATTATAGTGTGTTTGTTAGGAGCCCTGACAGCCTAAACTGAGTTCTTTGTCAAAAATGCAATGTTTCCCTTTTAATTAAGAGAGACTGGAAATGGCACCTGAATCTATTAATTAAATAGTCAGAGTTGATATCTATTTAGGATATATTAATGAGCAAAGCAAAATACACTTCTGACTAAAGTGTTACCCAAAGTAAATGAGCTTCTGTGAGGCTTTTTTGTGGAGAAAAATAATGTATTGGTGCTGCAACTGTCACACATGCACAATTGTGCAAAATTCATGTGAGATCTTTCCAAATTCTGTGGTACTTGGAACAATAGCCACTATTTCTTCTTCAAAGCTCTTCAGAGATGTTAAATAATCCTTGTGACAACCCTATGAAGTGAGTATTGTAGTAATTTTTTATGGATGGCAAAACAATTAATCGGCATTGTCTCCAGCTGTACTGCAAAAGTAGGATTTTCAAAGTACTTGCAGCTTGTCCTGCTGCTAAAACTTGTGGTTTTGTGAGCAAGGGATGGGTGAACACATCTTTCTGCCTCTTCTTCTAGCTGTAGTTGTGCCGATGAAAACATTTTGCAGATGCAGTGGTCGTCAGCATGCAGGTGCGTACGTCAGGCTGGACCCTACCTGTCCTCCCAAAGGATGAATTTAGCTTGTTCTAAGTTATTCCACCCATGTTACTGGCATCGCTTCTTGGAGGAGAGTTGTGCAGAACTGTTGGCTGTGCTGGTGTCTGTAAAGTTGGTCCACATGTGAAAGTTGGGTTGCTCAGACTGACTTCAGAGCACAAGTTTCCTCATTTGTGGGATGAGGTCCTGCCTGGACTCTTCCCGCTGGGCTCTGGCCAGGCTAGGCTTGCTCAGGGTTACGAGTTCCCTTGAGTTTGGGCTCCTAACTCCCTTTGATCCGAAAAGGCTGCGGACCCAGCTCTTTCCTCTGCTACGTGAGCACCGGTGGTATCTGCAAGCTGAAGGAGGTCTGGATAACCAGTCCGTATTTTCCCGTTTGGATCAGACCAGCATCACAGCTTTTCTGTGCAGCCTGGCTTTGGTTGCTGAGATATGTGTGTCTCTTCTTCTCCTCCACCAGCTCTGCCTGCTGCCCTTCCAGGAGTTATAAATGCCACAGCAGATGGCTTGGGGAGGCAGTGTCTGTAATTGCTGTTGCAAAATTTGCCTAAGCTTGACTCTGTACAAAGAGTGCTGCTTTTTCCCTGGAGACTCAAAGTTGTTGGTACTTCAAATGCAGATTTGGTCTTTTCAGTGGAACACCATGATGGAAGCGTGTGCATTGTGTGCTGTTTCAAAAACAGCTGGTCTTTGCTCTTAAGATAATTCGTATGATGGTTTAGTGTTACCAGTTTTCAGTCTTGTCCCGCTGGGTCAGCTTTCAGGTTCCTGGCAGTGATATAGGCTAGAGTGCTTATGGACCTAAATTTTGGTAACGGCTGACACACCGTTAGATAACACAGCTATAATCAGTTTATTTGATAAAGGTAGGTTTTTAAACCCATTAGCCTGGCGGGTAGCCTTCCATCAGGTTTCAGTGGGAATGTTGTTCTTCCTCCTGGCTGAGCAGAGATGCGCGGCGCTACGGTTGACGCCTGCATCTTTAATGCCTAATGCAAGCCTTCATCTCCCAGTTGCAGTTGTGATTGATTGACCCAACGTTATGCTGCACAGCGTGTACTTTCTGTAGGCCTCCTTGTTCCAAATGCCTTCCTGCAGCCTTGGGCTCCCTACCAACGTGTCTGAGCTGAACTTCTCTTCTCGCATCCATCTGGCCCTTGGGTTATTAACCATATAGCCAGCCTCTGCTTTAAGTTTGAGCTGTAAGAGGGCTCAAACCAAGTGGAAAGAAAGGTTTTCATTTTTTGAGGTCAGCAAAGATGCTGTGACCCAAACCACCCGTGCCTGCTAAGCGGTGGTGTTTCTCCTTGGTGGTCAAGGCAGACGACGAGGCCTCTGGTTCCTCAGGCGGCTTCCCAGGGTTGCTCATGGTACAGAGGGTGGCAGTCCCTCTCTGCCTAGATTCTTGTCTCTGTTTCAAGGATTTTACTTTTTTGAATTCACTTGGCCTGTGAAGTACCTTTGGCTAAACTTATAAGCAACAGTAGGAATTTGGGCCAGATTCCAGATCCCTACTGATTTCTACCCCCCACTTCCAGTGAAAAATCTTCATCGCTGGGATCATGGGATTGAGGTGGCTCTTGGTATTTTGTGTTTTGAGGTTTTTATCTTGTCTTTTGCTTTCCTGGCCAACCCATGGCAGGGGACAGTGCCATGCCTTCTAGCAGTCCGTACTCCTAACTCACGCTTCTGAAACTTGTAAATGTTCTTCACGTAGAATTTGTGTGTGGTATCGCTCTTATCTGTGGAGAGAACAGCTACTTGAGAATAGACGTGTTTCATGTGTAGCTGGCACTGCGGCAAGGATGATTACACGGTCTCTCTTAAGAATTCAGCTGGGTTAATCTGAAATATGATGTACTTTGAGTAATTCCGTTTGCTTTTTGTCATCTCGAGTTGAATTGTTTTTGACGGTGGAAGCTGAACTGGCTAGCTTAACTCTCTAGTTACATTTTTTTTTTTTTCCCCAGCATCTTTCTGTGATGGTACGAGACCTATCACTGCCAAATGCTGCTGGATTCCTTTCAAGCTTTCCTGCCCAAATACTCATCAGAAACCACTCAACGAGCCCCCTCTCTCTGCCCGCTCTGAAAGGACTGAGTTTGCACTCATTTTCTAACGACTTTACGGCAGCGTGTCTGCAGCTGAACTCGGCAGGCAGTGACACTACTTCTGCCTTGAGAAGTGCCTTGGCCGCAAATCGCTCGATGCTGGGAGGTTTGGCAGCAGCAGGGTCGCAGTACCCTTGCCCTGGTCCTCTGCTCTTCCCTGGCCATCATTTGCTGGCTTCTACTGGGGACGTCTTGTGAGATGGGGTGGACCTTGGCTCTGACCTGGTACAGATGTGCTTGTTTGCTGTCTGGGTCCTGCTCAGCCCTAGAAAAGGCTTTCAGCCTTGCGTTTGAAATGAAAACTTTGGTTAAAAATGACTTTGCTTCAGCTTGCTTGTTGCGGCTGTAGCTGTGGCTGTGAATTGAGGACTGTAACGTAATTCATGGGAAAGGTTTTTGGAGCATATAGTCTTAGAATGACGATGTGTCCGTTAAACATGTATGCATGCTTATGCTGTTAGGTGTATACTGCCTGCAAACTCTCCTGGGTGCAACTGTGCCTATATCAAAGCCCTCTTGATGGTACTTTTCTTTTTTTAATTTATAAGCTTTTGCTAGCAACTTACCAATAAGGAAATAAGCTTTACTGGCTGAAAAGTTTCATTTTAGTCTATGTACTATAGGTTTTTTCTGGTATACTCCAGTACACTGCTGGAGTAGTATATTGGCTTTTCAGTAGCAGTATCATTCTGGAGAAAGAGATGACCGAAGTAGTGGTGATATTAAAGGGAATTTTATGTAGTAGCTTGGAAAGCAGGCTTTGTAGCTTTCCAGGATCCAGAGGTACCATTAGCTTTACTGGAAAAAAACCCAAAGTTTCCTTGTTTTGCTGTTTACCTGATGAACGGGCATTCACTGCATCATCTTGGTTATATTTCACAGTAAAAATCGGATAGACAGTGTTCACCATCACTGAAATAACAGGACCTGCTGTATGCAACCCACTATGAGCCTTACCTCGTTCAGGTAACGTGCCTGTACCTTTTTCTACAGCAAAAGAAAGTGGTATAATCCTTTTCCTTCCTTTTCTCTTGCATTGTTGGGTTTTTTCCTGTCAATTTTTTAATGTCCTAAACCATAAACATTTCTGCAAATGCAGTGATCTCAGCATTTGTCAAGCATCCATATGGTAGGTCCGGTTTGAAGGTTCAACTTCTGGTTTTCTTTCAAGGCATTACAGGTGGAAAGGCAGTGCTTTACGTCCATTGGCACTAATTCTTCCGACACCAATTCAAAAACTGTCTTGATGGATCCCAAAGGAAGCTATGAATTACCAGGAAGGGTTATCTATGGATAACTTGGATTGCTGGGCCTGAGGAAGGCAGAGGGTGTGTTTTTCTATGAGGGAAACAGGCAGAAGCTTTACCATGCTTGGTATTGCGTTTGAAATCAGCGCTGGTTGCTCGTCATACCCGCTGCTGCTGTGAAGGAAGGCACATCCATTGAAGATGTGATTGGGTTTATAATGACAGAGTGGAGATGTATTTTTCAGCAAAGGAACATCCAAAATGAATGTGGGTTTCAGATTGGTTTAATGAGCATTTCCTTAGTTGATTTATTTTAATAAAACTTTTCCTAGATGGCTTTTTTAATTGAATATTTAAGCAAGTTGAAAGCAGGCATTTTACTGTCTCTCTTTAATTTGTGCTGATACATGGTTTAGCATAATTATTTTTTAATGCCCTTTTTAAAAGTATGGTGCCCTCATGCTCTTGACCTTCCTTCTTCAAGAAAAAGTGGATTTAATTTGTTTGGAGAGAAACGTCTACTGCATTGCTGCTCCGTGACAAGGAGGCGTGTGGGAGGGGTGGGCTTGATGAAAAAAATTGCTGGCTTTTCAAGTGATGGGTTCAGGCCAAAAAGCTTTAAGAACGATCTGAAGCATACTGTGGCGTTTGTAAGCTCCCTTTCTGAACCTCACGAATTCAGTTCTAAATATGAACCTTGCAGCATTACGCAGATGCTTTGGTTTTACTGGGTGACCTAAAATAACTAACTTACAGCTTTCCTTTTAATTCTCTTTTTTTTTTTTCTTCCCCCCCTCTGCTCTTCCAGCAAGCCTATCCTTTTCTTGTTGATTGACATTAACTTTCCTGAGATCTGGGTCCCTAAAGAGGGAGCAGAGCTGTATTCTTGTGTGTTCAGGTTTCTGCCTGATCCAGCGTGGGGAGTAGTGGAATGCTCCTGGGTGGGAGCATTTTGTCACAGGGCAGATAAAACTGGCTGCTCACCTCCTATCTGTGTGGCTCCTTGCTCCTCTCCAATGCAGTAGGAATATCAACACTGAAAAAAGGTTGGCAGCATCTTTTCTAGTGGACTTGCAATTTAGCCTGGAAGGGAGGAGTCTGTTTGCTGGTACTCTTAATCCCTCACTTTGAATAAGATCAACCACAACAGCCTCGATTTTTGATGATATCATTGTCTACATTCATTTATGCCTCTGTACTTAACACTGGAGTCTCTTCTTTAATGCTAGCTAGGTTGGCAAAACATCTAAGGGGAAAGAAAGTGCTAGGCTTGCCTGTATTCCTACCAAATATTTTGTTTTGTTAATAACCAAAAACGTAGGGCTTCCACTTAGCTGTTTGCAAACTTGAATGTGAGTCAGTCTTAGGTGGTTGCAAAAATAAAAAAATAAAAAATAAAAAAACAATCCCAAAACCCAACCCCAAACCCTTCCCTTCTGTCTGACCCCAAAAGAAAAAGCCAAGCATACTAGATGGGGATGCGTGCTCCTGCAAAATAGTTCTGCTCGGCGTGAGCAGGAGTTATGGCCTGCAACCGAAGGCTTCACCTTTTAAGAAACACCTTTTCCTGTGGACAAAGCTGTAAGAAAAACTGAGTGAAGAAATTCAGAGACGTCTAGAAAACATTACCAAAAGGAAGGTTTACAGAATGCAGGTTGTTCTACATAGAGAACACCTGAAAGCCTGCTGCAAGAGAAGGGAGTGAACTGCTTTCTGTGCCCGCTGTAGAGAGGACGAGAAGTTATGGATTTAAGATGCAGAAGGGAGAGCTGAAAAGCTTTGGAAAAAGCTTTCCATTGCCAAACGGGAGTTGTGAAATCTCAGTTGCTGGAAAGAACTCAAAAAGAAAAGATCCTGGCAGATGCCTGTGGGAAGGGTTGGGGTTTGGTGCTCCTGCACCAGGGGCCGAAGTGCTGGGTCCCTAGTGGGAAATGCACCCTTAGGAGATGTGGGCAAGGGCAGGGAGAAACCAAAGAACACAAGTTCTGGCGGTCCCCGCTCATCCCTTATGTTGCTGTGAAAAAAAATGGGTGGGAGGTGGGTAGGGGCCAAGAAATTAGTGGTCATGAAGAAGAAAAGGTGATGGAGAAGCTTAGCTGTCAAAGGTTGGGGACAGCTGGGTTAGGTGACCTCTTGAAATCCTCTTCAGCTGCAAACACTGCAATTTTATTTTGGTAGAGACTCGTGTTCCAAGCCCACTGTGCTCTAGGAGCCTCGCGGGCTGTGAATTCCAGCACAGGGCAACGCTGATCAATCTGTGCGTCAGACTGAATGACCCTGGGAAGGATATTGGTATTTTTGCTTTTCTGACGAGGAACCCTTTTAATTACTGGCTGCATCATACCTTCCTCTCCAAGTGTGTGACACAGTTCGCTTGCGGCCCATGCGTGTTCCATGCAGAAGCTGGAGCGAAGCCTTGAAGGTGTTGACCTTCGAGATCAGCCTTAACACTGGAGCCTGAACCCAGCTACTGGAAAGACCATGCTGCCCATTTCCTTTGGTTTGCTTTTTTTTTTTTTTCTCTCAGCTATTCGACACTCAGTGAATTTCTGTGGCACAGAATTAATTCCTGATGACCAGCCAAAGTACCTTAGAGTCGCTCTGGCCAGAAGCGGTAACTACCAGCAATGCGTGGAGGGCACTAAACAAAAGCTGAAAGGCTGGGTAAACCTCATTCAGAAGCTAGCTGGAATGTGCCCGCAGAATTTAAATGCAAGCGCTGGTTCTCTCCGCAGCAGAGTACTGCTTGCCTTTTTGGTATTGCAGCCGTTGCACAAAGCTGGCAGGTGCTGAAGTAGTTTTGCAGAATGATAAGCGATGAATTAAAATCTGAGTCAAGTTCCTGGCTCTCTGTACTGGCGAACGCTTCACTAGCAAGTATTAGAGATGAAGTACCAGAAAATTTATGGACTGTGATGGTCTGTCACTCGTATGAACAGAAAAGAAATACCATCCAGCTTCCTGAAACGCTTTCTTTTATGCGTGGTACGCCTAAAATTGTTTGGCAGGACATATGGTCTTTGCGTGTTGGTAAAACACAGGCTATCCAGGATGCTCCGCACAAGGAACTTCTCGTTTTTTGAGTTCTAGCCCCAGTAGTAGCCAGTGGCTAACCTCGGCAGTGCTGAGCTGTCATCGACTGTGTCTGGAAAAACTCATCAAAAGTGTCTCTATCTTTAATATAAACGAGACACAACTTTGCCTCCTTATGACCACGAGGAGCTTCAGTCTTCCCGTCGCTGACTGTGGAGCGTGTGCCTAGGTAGGAGAGACAGAACTAGCATAAATTGAACCTCTATTGAATGACTCAGTAGCTGCTGGGGGAATTTGTAATGCACTGCTTTTTAAAATACCATATGCTCTTATGAGAGGGGAGCCCTGCTGTATTTCTAACTTAGTTCCAGAACAACGTTAAAATGGGATTCTGTGGGTTGGAAGTATTTTGGATGTTACTGTTTGGTGAATGGACCTCGTACCGTGGAAGACTCCGTCTTTTGCAGGTAACGTAGTTGGAGTTCACAAATCTGGTGGGATTACACCTACGAGAGAGGGGATAAACAGCGGAAAGCCGGTACCTGCACTTCACAATACATGTTTGCTCTGGCTAGCCAGCGAGTCCTCCTTAGCTATGTGCTTCTAAACCTGGGAATAATTGTTATACAAATTAAAACCCCACTGCACTGATACAGGTCCTCTGCAGGGCTGGCTGTCTGACAGCAGCTTTGTTTAACAAGTTCTAGCGGTGCCAAGCACATACAACCTGGTTACGAAGTAGGGATAGGGGTTTTTTCCCCACTGAGTTTTTTTGCTTGATGCTTTAGCTTGCAGATCTCTAGAAGAGGATGGATCTTCTCAGACAGGGGAATATGTGCATCCATCTCCAACTTATATTGATCTCTTGGTGTAACTTTCTCTTGTTCACCTCCTTGTCCTCTTCCTTGTTTCATCCCACTTGTTGTGGGTTTTGTCAGGGCTCTTTTTTTAAAGCATTTGATTCAGTTGCCAAATAACAAGCAGGTTTAGTCTAATGCTGCATTGCGTGGTAAATGAAGTAATTGTACTAGCAGTGCTTAATCTTTGTGTGTTTCATTTTTGTACTTTCAGTGTAATTAGATCACGTTTTCTTTATTGTACTTCTAACCATTTTTCTTCTATACTAAATGTATGTGAGGAAGGGAGGGGAAAGAGGAGGAAAGAGGAGGAGCATGAAGGGGGTATAGAGGACCTTTAACTGTTCCTGGCTTTTCTTGAGCTTTATGTTTAGATAAGCACATCTGCCTTGGGTCGGGGCTGCCGTTCTCTCCCAAGTCCGTTGTGTAGGTAGCCAGCAGACCTGAACGTAGCAGGTCTGCGTTTGGGTAGGTGCTGCCATTATTTCAGCTATGAACTAAACCATCAGGTTTTTGGAAGGGGTCTGGGTTGAAATAGAGGAGAGTGTGGGGGCAGATGCTGAGGGGAGCTGTGCACGTTCCTCTCTTCAACCCGTCGCTTTTTGGGACTCCCCATCGCCTGCCTTGCTCCACGTTCCTACAGCGCATCTCTCCTGGCCTCGCTTACTGCTTCCCGGGATCTGTCTTTCACATCTTGAGTTTGCTGTTTGTCAAATTTCTTTATTTCCTCTACCATGAACTCATGGTCTTCTGCTGCTTGCTCCCCCCGGCCCCAGCCGAGGCACTTTCTGGTGCTTGGTGGGCGGCTGGGGCTGCTCTCTGGAGGGCTCTCGCAGGCATTTAAGGGCTGCTGCCCGTTTTTTAGGATGGCAATATCTCTTCTTTTTCTCGGGAGTCCTCGTTTCCTGCTTCGGGTCTGGATGCAATCCTAATTTATGTAGAGATCCTATCTTAAGACTTGTTCAGATGTTAACTTAGCGCAGTCAGCTTTGCAGTTCTTGCGATGGAAGTGATGGTTCCTGCGTGTGGAGGGAGCTGTGGAAGCTCGCTAAGGACCCTGGTTATGTTGGCCAGTTCTTGACTGCAGCCTTTTTAGTTGTTTGGGAGGTTGTTTTGGGAAGAAGAATGTAATCGGGTCAAAAATCAAACTTCAGCCGAGGCTGATTTATTGTGTATGGGTGTGTTTTGGTTGCTGGGTATCGCTAACGATAGAAGTTGGAAGAACTGGAGTGTTCAAACTAATTTTTACGAGTGGTCTTTCCTGTTGACAATGCGTGGCTTTCCTGACTTGGTTTCATTCCAGGTTCTTGAACACTAATTTCTGTTTTATATTAAATGTGCTTTTGACTGTCTAACGGAAATGCTTTGGTGAAAGTAATAAAGCCCAAAGGGGAACAAAAACATTTCCTTTTGGCTTGGTGTTTTTTCTGTAGATCGGCTGTGGCTGTATCTTGTTTTGACCTATTTCATTCCTAGTATGAATTTGAAATTTAAAGTCCTGCCAGTAAGCAGAGTAAACTTAATAAAACACTTGGGTAAGATAAGGTAGGAGTACTCGGAGTCTTAAGCCACGCTAATGCCACCTTTGTTGCTGGTATCATGATGGTTCCATCGGTAATCGCAGTGACCTCGGAGAACAGGGTAGCAGGTCTGCGCAGGTAGAAAATGCATTCTGAAAGTCTGCGTATCAGGTAGTTAATGTCTATAGTTAACGTCTCTGATAGCTAAAACCCGTGGGTTTGAGTTCGTAATACATACTCTTCCATGTTGGAGCCTGATTTTGCTCTTAATAAAAGGAGAAACCATCATGATCTCTCATAACGCGATAATGGGAAATCGTGGTGTAAATCACTTGATGTATTTTGAAAGCCTTGTGCGTTCATGCTGCTGTCTTCTATTTGCCATCCGTGCGGGTCAGTTTTTAGTGTGCGCTTTTCCTATCGTGGTCACGATTCTCAAAAGTTTCTTTGTTGGACCGTTACCATGCACAGTATTCCAAATACTTACCCTGGAGAGAGCAGCTTTCTGTTCTGCACACTGAAATCGTGTGTCTGTCCACCAAAGGAACTGGCTGGCAGGAGGCAGGATGGAGGGACCGGGCTGGTTTTAAATCTGGTTGTAATCTTCCCTGCTTTAATGAAATGCTGTAGAGACTGGTGGGGTGACTGGGGTATCTGAACATCTAACGTCGCTTTGGATACTCCAGGGTATTTCTCCTGGCCTGGAGCCTCCACTCTCAAAGGGTACAGGTTTCCATGTGGTCTGGCTTCACGTCTGCCAGTCCCATGTGGATGTTGTTGATGTATCTTGGAAAGATCTAAAAATGACACTTGGCACCTGCGTTTAGAAACCTAGATCTTCCATAAGTGTTGGTAAGAATTTCAAGGAACAACCTTTCTCTGCCTGTTAACCTAGAAGTTTTCGTAACTGCTAGACCTTCCCTCAGACCTCAGTTTTCTTTTCACCTCTTGCCTCAGTATTTGTCTATGTCTTTAAAGCCAAAACCTTTAAGTGCCAACAATTAAATACACCCAGGCGTCAGGGTGTGGATTCTGTTTGAGATTATTTGACTCTCATGAAGATGCAATTTCATTGCTATAAGACTCTTTAAAATTGCTCTGAAATGAAGATTCTGAAGTAATCTCTAATAATATTCTGTGGATTCAACACTGCAAAAACGCAGGTGCGTAAGTGTATGAATAGCATGCCTTCAAAGGTAGGTGCTTATGGGACTGCAAGTGCTGTAAACCTTAATATTTTCGTTGTTGGTGGGATCAAGGTTTTTATTACGCATTAGTTTCTAGGCTGCTGAGCAAATACTGTCTGATCGTTTGCCGTCTTCCCTATTCCTGGCCCACAGTGTCATACCCATTTTAATGAAATGCCTCTGCTATGATGAAGGCTAAACGAGGAAGGTAGTGAATGGATTGGTATGGTAAGACTTTTGAGAAACTAGGAAAAAAAAATAATATTGTCCTTCAGCGCAGTACTTCCAAACAAATAAATTGGAACACTATGTGATAGCTTTGTAATAAGTCTAGGTTCTAAGGAAACAAAAGGAAACAACTCCAGAGGTTTCCAGCTTTGGAAAAATATTTGTCATGTGAAAAAGCAAAGTCATTCCCTAGCAAAAAATACTTGCATCTCTATGTTATTCATCAAAACACTCAGGTATATGTTTAAGTCCTCTTCATTGCAAGATTCCCATGTGTCGTGAATGAAACTGCTTTATTATTATTATCATCATTCATAAAGAGTATTTTGGACTTTGATAAAGGGGCTGTAGTTGCGAAACTAGCTTAGAATAGAAAATGCGACAACCATCTTGAGCTGTGTAAAGAACGGTTACTGTGGATATTAAGAGAAAGTGGAGCCTCTGAAAAGCAGACATATCAATGGTGCAAATCTGGGTAAGGATTCATGGAGTCTCTGAACATTGCTGATCTTGGTATCTGAATGCCTACCTGAAATGAAGGTGATGCAAGTTACTTGGTCACTAAGCACTGAGTTTTTATTAAAACTCCATGTGTGTAGATGCATATAAATGGTCTACATAGATTCAGTTTATTGAGTAAGCAGTTAGTGTTTTAAATACCTTTCCAGGAGGGGAGGCATACAGTGGAAGGAGAGGAGAAGGTTTGGGTTTTGTTTGGTTGGTTTTTTTAGTATATGTTCCTATTCTCTTAGTTCTTTCTGTGTCCCAGAGAAAGACAGGAGCATAGTTGTCTGGTTTTAAGAATTAAGCAACAGGCAGAGCTTTAAGCCTAGAAATAAATAAATAGAAACCTTTCCCCCAGCTCAGTAGCTCATGCCCATCTCTGTAGTAACCAGCACTTGAAATTATGTTTAATCCAGGTTATTGCACCGCTGAAGAGCAAACATCCTTTCCTTTGGACAGCATCAAATGCTGGTTGTAGTTAACGTGTCTGATTTCAGAAGGTGTTAACTGTGTGCTTATTTTTACCATTTCTTTGTCTGAAAATGGGTGAGTACTTTCTGTATGGGTCAAAATACATTCTAGTCACCGGTGTGTAAAGTGAAAAGCAAAAAGTCTAACTTACGCCAGCATATTAAATGTTATAATGAAATAGGTAAATAATAGTATAATTTCCGCTTTCTAAATGGCTCAAAGTGTGTTTGAGGATTGTAATCAAAGGTACAGCAAACCACTGGCCGTGGGGCTGAGCGTGATTCCAGGGGCTGGATGTCGCTTGGGTAGGAGGTGGCAACGGAGCCTGCGGCACTGCGGTGGGGGACACCGGATTGAAAAGCCAAGAGCGGTACCCTGGCAAAACGCACTCGTGAGAAATCATACCGTTCCTTCTGACTGCAAAAAAGCACTCAGAAAGAAAAATCTGCTCATACTGACTTGTGCTGGTCAGAAAAACTTGCTGAAGTCTGTGACAGTGTTTCTCAAACTCATCTGCCTGCGTACGAGCAGTGCCAGGGTTGGCCTCGGCGATCCAGGGGGCATTTGTATGTTTGCTTTACCTGTGCACTTTACCCTGATTATGTGACTTTTCCAAATGGTATTTATATTTTAAGCAACGTGAGATTGCGGCTGGATCTTTGAAGGATACGAGTGGAGATGTGCACACATAAGGGTCAGTAAATACTTGCTGTTCCTCTCCGGACGTTATCTGCACCGGCACGGGCTGGCGCCAGCCATTTCAGCAATACCTTCCTAATCTTGTGAGATACTAACGGCGTGTGCGGCTGGACACATCTGGCGGTAGCAGGGTGTGCAAACACGCGAGCATCTGACCAGCTGTCTCTTGTGCTGGTGATGCCTTGGGATGCTTCGTTTGCAAAAGAGCCCCGAATTAAGGAGAACGCGTGAACGTGGAGTCAGCTGTCCCTTCGGGCCAGTGAGCCTGAGCGATGTGAGATTAAGTCTCGTGAGCCATGAGGTTAAGTCTCGTGAGGTGTAGGTGAAATCAGGGTGGTCTGTGGTTCCTCTGCTCCTGGAGCAGCCGTCCCGGCGGTGGGTCAGCCGGCAGCGCTTCTCGTGGACCTCTCTGCGGACCCAAGGCTGTCTGCTTGGGAGCTGCAGGTCTTTGGTGCTGCTGGGTGACCCGTTAGCTCGCACGAGTGGTGCAAGCTTATTTCTCAGTTTGCTAAAAGTGGACTGGGATTTGAGATTTTAAGGTGGTGATTGTGCTGGGGGGGGTCAAGGTGAAGCTGGGAGCTCGCAAAAGAAAAGTGGGAACACTGAAGTATGTATGAGGTCTGAATCCGCTTACCGCCAAATGCACTGTACTTTGGATGCTCTGTCAACACAGAATTTGTCTTCCAGGTGCCAATAAATATTTTAGCCTTTAATTTTTCAGATTGTTTTATAGGTTCCATATTCCTGAAACAGCAATCGTTTTTAAAATCTGCCATCCTATTAAGAAATACCGTCTTTACATATGGATTTCTGTTCCTCGTGAGGATAATAAGGAGGCAGATTTTGCTTCCCATGATGTGTGGAAATAAACTAATGTGATGGATGTAGAGAGGCATCTCCACTTTCTTTTTTTAGATGTTTATAATCTTTTAACTTCTTAGTAGGGTAGGAAGTGGCTCTACTGTTCCATTTTAGCCTCTTGTGGCATTTGGGAAATGAGAATGAGAGGAAACCTAACCCCTATGCTTAGGCTGACAACGAGGTGTGCAAACAGCCTTCTCCTATATGATGCCGTGACTCTCTCTTTCATGGGGCGTGAAGGCAGTCTGAAGTGCAGCACCCAAATCCATCACATCGAAATAAAAAAAAAAAAAAAGAGAAAAGCCTGGTTAGTCAGTATTTGACTGTTTGTTTCTCTTTTTCCTTTGCCGTTCTTTGTGTTTAAAAAATTAATTTTATTACTTTTTTTCTCTGTATAAAGAAAACTGGCTTATTTGGACAATGTTATTTTCCTAGTCAAATGTTGTCTTATCTTTTTTTCTTTGATTTTAAAATTTTAAAAACCGTACTGTGAAATTAATCTGAAAAGCAGTAGGCAGATTACAAAGGAATACTCTTTTTAACGCAAGGAATGGAGCTCGCAGGAGCAGAGCGATTGAAAGCAGGGGGAAGCGTGCAGGTGCGAACAAATAAATCTCTTTATGGTGTTTAACACATAAAAGCCTTTCTGTATGGGGCGTGAGTAAACTGCTGCCTGTCTTTAGTGTTGGGGAAGAGCTACTCCCTTTTCCCAAAGTGATTCTGGAGGCATTCGAGTATATCTATACATTAGCAAGGTTTTTTCTGTCTCTCCTCCTGAGACCACCAGAGTGAACACTGCTTGGGGCCACTGCATGCAGCGTGGGGACCACGGAGCTGGTCCAGAGTCTGTTACAGGACTTGGGAAGGGACTGTTTGGGAGGGGGAACATGTCTTTGAATGTCTGTGATTATTGGTCTATGGTTTTTTTTCCTTCTGTCTCTCTTTTTTGTGGTTTGTTTGGTAACTCTTGTGTGGATGAAATGTAAATGTAGATGGAAGCAAAAGGGGATGTCCCAAAACCCCCTGCTTTTACTTCCCTAAGACTTTTAGGAGGCTTATTTTCCCTGAGTTTGAGTTTTGCCCAGGACTTTTGGTGTACATGTATGATGCTGTGTGTGTTTTGTGCCTATGATAGCGCTCAGTTGCAGACAGCGTAAACTGCTGTGCAGTGTTTATCCACGTAGAAGTTTCTGTTTGTGTGTGTGTTGCTGGGTGTGATTTTTTAAAGCAAAGACAGGAGTAAACAGGGATCTGATGAGGGAATTGATCCCTCTGTCTGCCTCCCCAGCAAGTTACCATCCCATGCCTAGCAGAGGTGAGAGCAGCGTGCCGTGCTGCCCTAAATAAACCTCCTTGCTATGTACTGAGATGCTGATTGCGTTCATTGATAGAGCCGTAAGCGAGACAAACCAGCCTGCTTTAAAGCCTCTGTGGCTAATGAATTGGTCAGTACGTTTTGATCTGTCCTATGTAGTTTGCCCCCTTAGCTACCCTGACTATAAAGTTCGCATCTTTACACCATTACGTGTAAAACTCTTTTAATTTGGTTATTGTTATTTGATCCTGTAGTTGTTGCTCGAAAAAGCCAACGGAGAGCCCAGCTTAGGTAGTCCCTTGCTTCCCGTGCTTTTGTGTATCGATACCTGGTGTCCTGGTGTCTCCTTTCCTTTTGCATACATCACAACGCCTGCACACATCTGATCTCCCCATAGAGCTGATGTCCAGGTAAAGTTTCGCTGCTGTACCTTGTCACGGAGCTTGAAACAACAAAGTAAATAAACAGCGGCTGTATTGATCAAGGCAGTGTGCAAAGGAATACGGCGGCTTTAAAAGAGCATCTATTTCCACGTTTCATTTGGACAGGAGATCGCTAAGTGTAAGGATTTGTCACCTGGAAGAATTAGTCTGTGTGCGAATGTGACTGGGGACATGTTGTGGGTTTAGCATTTTTCTGGCTTATTGTCATCTGGCGTCATGTACTGCCTACGCAACGCAAGGCCGGTCGGAGTACCGCATGGCAAACTGGACCTGGGTTTTCTGGTACGGGGAATTTTGTGCTTGGAAAACTCACCCTTGAAATGCTCCGTGATCTGAGGAAACAAAGAAAGTAAGTTGTTGTCTTTTCCCTCGTGCCCCCTCTCCAGCCCCTGTCTCCTGCACAGGACTGGTTTCCTCTTGTTCCGTTTCATTTCTTCCTCCCACGCATCTTCAACTAAAAGAAATGAAATCATTGTGTACATGCTTTCGCTTTTTCTTTTGAGGCTGCTTTTACTCATTCTACTTCGTTATCGTTATGCTTTCTTTGTTTCCCTCTATCTTTTTCTGTGCTTTCTCCTACTTTCTGTTCCCACCCTGCTTTTATTCCCCAGCCCCTTGGCTTCTTGGGTCACGAGCCAAAGGTACAGGTTGGGGGAATTATCCCAGGGTTAACCCTCTGTCTCATAAATCTATACTCAAACGATAACTTGCCTCCAAGAAAAACTTTCTGACTTGATTTAAAAAATGGTTGGTCATGAAGGCTATCCTGGCCCTCGGTAAGCTGTTCCAGTGGCTGATGATCTTTGCTGAAGTATGTGGCTTGTGACCTGAATTTTTTTTTTTTAAGTTTCATCCAGAAGCTGATGGTTCTTGTTTACCAACCTTTAGTTCCAGCAGCTGAGGTTTAATCTGCTGTAGAACTTGTTTCCATGCAGGGACTTAGACTGTGACCAAGTTTTTGGGTTTGTTTTGTTTTTCCCTTTAAACTTTTTTTTTTCTTGAAACAGCTGTCCTTGTTGAGTCTTCTGCTGAAGACTTGTTTTCTGGTGGTTAAATTTGTTCATGAAGCTCTTCCACGCACACTTTTCAGTCTGTGAACATAATCCTTGAACTACCAAAGCCAGAACTGGACATGGCGATGTGGGTGCATGACGACCCCATCTCCTGTTTGTATAGGCTACAGCAAGGCCCTGTTTTTTTGGTTTTGTGTTTTGTTTTTTTTCCTCCAGTTCCTCCCCATGCTTCCTGACCACCACCCTGCATCTTCAACTTCTTTGTTCGCTCTCGTTTCTTCTCCTGGCTCTCCTATGGAATTTCCTTTGCCTGCTCTGCTTCCCCTCGCTCAAGGACTGTCCCAACTTCATGATGATGTGCATATTTTCCTCTTCATCATTTCACCAGGATCTAATTTTTATACTTTTTGGGTAGAGGGACTGACTGGTTTGAAAGTGACTGAGCAGATGTTGGAAGAGTGTTAGTACGGTTCCACTCTCCAGGCTGGCTTTGGAGGAAGCAGTGATCCCAAGTCACAAGGCTCACCAGCTCAGCAGTGAGCTATGGATGTCGAGCCCTCCCTTTGTCTTCAGTGACTCAGTATTTGTAATTTCAAAAAGCTACCTCTTTGCTTTTCCAGGAACCTGTCAAGGCTTTTGTGGGGAAAGTAGTCCTTTTAGTCACCTGGAAGACAAACAGTGATAAAACCAACGGGGCTCATACGCAGGACTCGGTATTACTAAAATCTTGATAGATAGGCAGAGTGTGATAGTTGTATTTGTAGTACCCTGTTCGCTTTAAGCCTTGTAATTTGTAGGGCTTGAAATAATTCTTGGAGGCTGTCTCGGTTCACAGAGGTAGCACTTTGAGGAAGATATCTGAGGGAGAGCAAGTGGGTTTTTTCCACCCTTCGGTTTGACAGTTGGACTAAACCTGTTCTGGGGAAAACTGTCGCTTGCCTTGGAAAGGTCATTCACGTATTCAAATAACAGCACACGAGAACAGAAACTCTTTCAGAGGAGGTGTCCAGAGATGCAGTAGAAGATACCTGCTTGACTCTTATACCTGTCATCGTGGAAATCTGGTGAACGAGTCTCCAGTTGCCAGCAGGAGAAAGAAGTTACAGTGAACAATAAATAAGGGGCTCACGGGGAGCACCTGAGCATCGTCTTTCACGCAGACTGAAAGCTCTTTTCTGCCATGTGGAAAAAGAACAAATAAGTAAAACTTTAGTATGCCGCTGATGGGGCACATGTGAAGCATTAGGAAAAATTAAAAGGTTGGGTTACTTGCAGTTCTTGCTGAAGTTAGATCCTTATCTGTATGCTGACAGAATTGAGAGCAGGTTTTGTTTGCTTTTTAGAGAAAGGAGAGGATCAGTCAGTCTGGCATAGGAATACAAACCCGCTTTTGTTCCTCAAAGTCTAAAAATGGCTTGGTGGAATAGATTGTATTGTGTGAAAAGCCCTTGGAGCATATGTATATTCACGGTTGTAATTTTTCATTCCGTGGTTCTTTGCCTTTGCATGGAGAATACTGCGGTCTTGGGGGTGGGCTGTTACCTGTCGCTGAAAATGTTGCAGGTGGGGAGTCCAGTGGGTAAACTAGCGTTTGACTGAACAAAAATGTGAAATGCAGTTTTGTTCCATAATATTTCTCTGTCCCACTAAGGTGACTTGGAAATAAAGGTCATCAAAGCTGAAGCTAGCTTGTACCTTTTATTATGGGTTTAATTTAACTGATCTGTGACTTAGCTGGAGAGGGGCAGGATAACGCTGATCAAATCTTTGTAGCTGAAAAAAGCTGGTTAGAGAACAGTGCTTATTTATCAGACTACTTCTTACAGGCAAGAGTACCTGGGACCTTTATCTTGCGTGATGAGTAGAGAATTCAAGTTGTGCAGGGTTTTTTTTTTTTTTAGTAACGGTGGTAGATTTTCATATGAAGTACTGATAATATATTTTAGATAAGGATTGCTCCATATAAATGCTCCTGTGCAGACATGTATTTGCATAAAAATTTCCATAAAAGTAAAGTAATCCAGAATATATCCACCTGATGGCTTTGACTTACCTCTCTTTGAATAAGCTGCTGCATGGCAGCTTGATTTTGCAAGATTAGCAAACTGTGGGCTCTTCATTTACCTATTGTTTGGTCTCTGGTGTTCCCTTGCCAGTGAGTTGTAGGAAGATTTCTAAGGACACTGGATTTTTGCATGTGCAAGCTCAAATACCAGTTCCTGCGATTCTTCTATCCTTTGCAGTTTCCATTTTTAGGTTGCTGTCAGACAGCAAGACAGAACCATTGCTTGGTGGCACAATCCTGGGAATCAGTAAGATATTGAAGCTGCAGCACGCGTGGTGTGGTTGCTCAGCTGCAGCGGTGCTCAGCCCATCCAGGGGGAGGAAGAAATGGAGCTGCTGCTTTTGGATGCCCTTACCTACAGCAGCCTCTCCTGGAGATGTTTTTGCATATGGAAACAAGCATGGCCTGATCCAGAGAGATAGCCGCGAAGGATAAGGGTGGCTGCCGGTGGGAGCACAGGCTCTGCGTGCTGAGGGTCAGCCTGGCAGGAGGACAGGGATGTGATAGTTCCTCTCTGCCTGGGAAATTGCTGTGTTCCACTGCTCCTGGTCCGTCGCCTCCCAGTACAGCATCTACTTGTGATGTGAAGAGCTGCTTGGCAGTATGCTGAAGGGCTTTAGTGCAGGAGTGGCTCCAGGAGTGTCTCGGGGGCACTGATGAAGCCGTTAGCCTTGAGCCTTCCCTTTCCCAACCAGCCTTCCTGGTGTGTCAGTAGAAAATTGCCTTAATCTTTATGGAAATTCGCTGACTAGCAGAGGCCCATGGTGTCAGAATCCTTAAACCTTCATGTCAATGAGAAGAGAACTACTTCTATAGAAATACATTTTTCCTCTGGTTGCTCAGGGCAATGGCTTGCTTGCCATTCCCCCGACGTCGGTGTTTCCCAAGCAGTGTTTTTTGAAGGTGGATGGCAGCCTGGAGGGTTGTAGGGAGAGCGTTCATGGGACGGCTTGGGTTTGGGCTGCTTTTTGGGTGCTTGAGCTTGTCTGTGAGGGGAGTGGGGAAGGGGAAAGGTGGAAACCTCATTTAGCAGAAGAGGTGCAGCAACCTCTGCAGCACCCTGAAGAGGCAGGAAGACGACTCCTGCAAATTGCAGCAGGTCCGTTGGACCGCAGAGTGGCCCTGCCTGGGGCTTAGCGCTCCTGTTTTAGTCTGAGGGCTTTTTAAGGTTTTTTTATAAAATAATTTTATAGAAAACACTTGAAGTTCATTTTGCATTTAATCTTACGAGAGGTTTCGGAGTGAAGTTAACAGTGCAGACTTTAAGCCAGTGGACCTCAAGCTGCTGCAAAAAACTATCCTCAAACTAGCACGTTTCATGAAATGCAAATGTAGGTATGTCACAAGCTCATGACTTTTGGATGCAGGTGATTGATACTGTCCTTGAGAGGACTGCATCGATACGGGTTTCCCTTGATCTTTGCCATGGGATAGAGGATGTTTTCTGTGTTGCTGTTACTTGTGTGTACAGTAGCAAAAGCCTTGGGTTTTGCTGTTCTAGCATTTTGGAGTTGGAAATACTGTGGATTTCCTAAGGGAATGTGCTTGTTCCTTACGTGCTGTAGGATGTGCTTGGCTGGGGATGATGCTTTTGGCCAAGAACACTGCACCAAAATGTTTTCCACGCGCCGGGCTGCTCCTGCATCAAATTCAGCAGCTGTTTCCTCATATTGCTGTCTTCTGCAGTGCTGTCCTCTGCCAATTCTCTCTTCTCTCCCTAAGGAGAATGCACACTGGTGAGCTGATTCATCAACCCAGTGATTAGCTGTGCTCAAATTAGTCCTTTCCCCAGGCTTCAGAGTATTGTCCAAACATGAACAGGAATGGATGGTACTAGGGTATTGGTGTACAGCTCTGGTCAGGATTTATCCTTGGTGTTTCTGAGGGTCCTGTTACCCATTTGGAGGTGAAGCCATTTCTGTCCCCTTTTTCAAGCAGCTGCCAAATTTGCTGAGTCTGTTCCCTGCGTTGGCACTTTTGATGCCTTTTGTCCCTGTCCCGCAATTTGGCTGTTCCCTGTTGTCTGCTACTTGAACCCCTCGAAGAGAAGCAAACTGCCTGATAAAGAGATTTTTTTCCTTTTGTTCTGTAGCTGTTTTGTCCCTCTTTGGGGAGCAAACACAGAGGTCCACCAGAGGATTTACATCTAGGTGGTGACAATGTGAGTCTGTGATTAGCTGGTATCTCTCAGATTTTGGTGGCCGTTAAATTGTCTTGGTTGGGAGGATAGGTCAGCATGCACATCCAGTGCAGGAGCAGGGAAAGCACAGAAATAGAACAAGAAATTACTGAAAAAATATTCCAGTCTCTAGAAATAATGATAAAGATTTGGTTGTGTTTGTTTTGGTTTTTTTTCCCCCTCCTCGGTTAAAATATGGCTCCTTGCTTCCCTCAGTTTTGGAGAGCCCTTATAACCCCCTCATGTCAGGGTGAGCCTGGATGTGAGGAAGCATTCCCTCCATCCCGTGCTATCTCCTTTATGTGGTATCTAGGTACCCATCCAGAATCGTGGAGGACAGGAAGGGTCAGGGCAGTAGACACCTTCCGTGCGTGTCTGTCCTTGCATGGGAGGCTGGTGATGGCCCACGACGAAGTGGAAAAGGGCCACGTTTGGGAAGCAGTGGGTCGATCAGCAGAGCGCTCCGTGGTGTTACTTGCTGGAGTACTCTGACCGCTGTGGGACCCAAGAGGACAATTCTGTAAAAAAAGGTCCAAAAAATGATCATAAGAACTGGAGCCCTTGTCATCCACCCTGCTTAGCTGTTGGCTTGCCCCGTGACTTGTTTTGGGCCAAGCTTGGCCTTCTGGCCTTTCTTTTAGCAGCATCAGTCTGGCTGTAGAGTCGTGCCTCAAGCAGCAGCGGCTGCGTTGCCTGGCGGGGTGCCTGCCAAAATGGAGTCCTGCCCTTGCCTTAAATGTTTGGTGTGGCTTGTGAATCAGCACAAAGTCCACTGAAGAAGAAATAGGCTTCTACAGCAATTTGCCCTGAGCCCATGGGATTCGGATCCGGAGAGGCGGATTAGTACCAGCTCTGTGGTTGATAACCTCTGGGTTTTTGAATGTCATGTTTGGAGGAAGAAGGGGGAAAATACGCCCATGTGAAATGTTCAGACTCAGGATATTGCTCAAACTGGAAATCAAAGGGGCTATATGGTATGCTTTTCTGTCCTTATCAGTTATTCAAATAATGTGCTAGTCCCTGTTTTTTTTTCTAGTAGTTGCGGTGGTTATAACCACAATAACAAAGGGTATCTATTGTAGGGAAGGGAGGACTGAAAAGGCACCTGTCTATCAGATACCTGTAGCAAAAGTTTATTAAGACAAACAAAACCCCCAAGCAATAGTACTGTGCTGCAGTACGGAACGTAATACTCATCATGCTTTTTAGCAGAAGTTGTCTCTTCCCTGCAGAGCCAATGCTGGGCTTCGGCCAGGATTTTGGAGCTGCTGTCTATGGATTCTTCTCTACGAGGGAGAGAATCTGTTTGCCGGGGAGTCGTGGCTGGCCGTGTCTGCGTTAACCGTGTGTGCAGTGCAGTAAGAGCAGGCCGGGAGTTCACATTTCAGTTTTACTTGCTTTGTCCACTTAATATTCTTTGAATTTGAGTTAACCTACTCCCTAGACTGACTGTCCTCCCTGTGTGTGTGCTGCAGAGCTCTCTGAAAGCAAGCTGTCCCACTAACCTCTGCTCTTTGGACGGTTGCCTCCAGAAGTGTCAAATTGTCCTCTTCCCTCTTGCGCCGGGATGATGCTAGCATGTTGTTGCCCTGCCACTGGTGTCTGTGTAAGCCTCTGTGGGAGTAAACTTTATTTCTCTTCCTGCTTGCTTGAGTGACCTATGTAACCTGCTGCTTGGATCTCCTCTTGGCTCTTGAGATAAGTGCTGCCGGGGGAGATGGGTGTTTTTCACTATCAGCTGCTCCAGGAGCACACCCAAAAGACCAGACTCTCACCTTCCTGGATGTCCTGTTCTTTGGGGAAGAAGGCATAAGCAAGAGCTTTCTCTGAAATTTTGCAGCTGCTTTTTCTCTGGCTTGGGTGGAGAAGCTTTGTCTAGTAGGATGCCATTGCTCTCGAGACATGAAATGACCAGCAGTGGGTACAGAGCTTTTGTGTGTGAAGAGGCACAGTCAAGGCCTTCTGCCATCAGACGGTACAGCATCTCTGCTGTCACCGAATGAAATTTTAGCAGCCCGGACCTTGCGCAAAAGAGTGACTGTCATCTGTAAAGTTTCGTGACCTTCAGTTCCTAGCACTAGTGGTGAGCTGATGTGGGGTGAGCAAGTCTGGTCTGGGTATAGTTATGATGAAGGTTTCCAAGGCTATCTTCCAAACATTTTACCTCCATGTAGTGGGGGTTATCAACAACATAACCTGGGCCGTTGCCCTCTGTGGATGCCCAGGCAGTGTGAGCAGTATTGATTCCAACCTGGTGCCTGGCCCAGGACCACTGTTAAGTAAACAGTGGGGGCCAACCCTTTGTTAGTCCTGCCGGCTTCAGGCCGTGGAAGGATGTGTCCAGGCCATGGCCTCGTATCTTGCCTTGCTGAGGTGGAACGTCCTACCTGGTTCTGCCTGCACAAAACAGGAGACGTATATATCCACTGCCGTCTGAGTTGCAGGTGGCTGCTGTGGACACTGAGGGTGTGGGTGAACCCTTTCTGAGGCTGTAACGTCACATATGCCTCAAAAAGTTGGAGCACCCAGCGTGGCACTCATCTAGGACACTTATTGCAGAGGAAAACCACTGTGATCAGTGGCTGGGAGCAGACAGAGCGGAACAGGGGAACGAAACTACGTGCCGTGACTCTTAGTGTGTGAACATGTCTGTGTTGAATAAAAAGTAAGAGATTCCCGATGGACTCTGGATGTGCTTAACCTGCCCTCCCCGTGTTTGCATGCCTGTGCGTATGCACGTACACGCACTCTGTTCCTGATAGCACTCAAATCAACCACCTGGTGTTGTCCCTTTTGGTTGGTTTGGACAGCATTTTTGCTGGGTCTCCAACCCTTTGGGGCTTCCTTGTGTCAAGGTTTGTGCCTGTGACTGCTGTCACGTTCCTTTGAGGAGCCCTCGTCCGACAGAGTGATTTGCCATTCAGAGGAAGGAGAACGGGCTCGAGGGGCAGTGTCTGTCTGCTTTGCCGGGCTGGGGAAGGGAAGGCAAGTTTGGTAAGATCTGTATTGCCTGCTGCCATCTCAAGGGAAGAGGTTGGTGAGGGAAGGCAGTGGTGCCCAGAGTTTCTAGGATGAGGATAGCCAAGGACTATAACAAACCACACAGGTGTCCCATATCCCAAGTTTTCCTTTGGAGGATTAGGCCAGGATTATTTTTATTAGTGTTAACCAGTAGGCCAGAGACCTCTTCTAGAGTTGTGATAACAGAAGAAATCTTGTCAGCCATTACTATATGGAGCCTATTGTTATGCTGTGTCTTCTTGGCCCAACTTAAATACCTAAGTACAAGCTATGTGGATTGTGAAGTCTGTGTCCTCCATCACCAGGGCTGGCAGCCTTCCCCTCACTCCTGCACTGCTGTACCTGCTGGTGTCTGTGATTCCGAGATGGGTACTCTGGCTGGAGATGAAGTACTTCACAGGAGCAGCCGCCTCACCAGGCTCTCTGCCCATCTGGCATTGAGCTGAACCAAAACCCTTTGTTGTGACTGCTTTGAGTCCCTGGGCCAGCCCAGGGTCTCCCTCCTCTCTTCTCTCCTCCATCACTCCTAAGTACCCCCTCGGACTAGAGGTGCTCCAGTGGGTTGGCCTGCTACTGCGTACGTTGCCCCCCTGCCTGCAGAAACTTCAGGATAAGATGCCTGGGATTGGTGAGTAGGGGCTGGTTTTGCCCCTGAGACTTCCTCTATATCAGAGGACCTTATGGAGGAGAGGAAAACAAACTGTTTGGTCCTTGCTATATGGATATAATGTGGAACTCTGACTAGTTTTCCCAGGTTTGTAAAGACAGATTTCTGCAGCATGGTGGGAGCAGCAGAAGGAGATGGACAGCAGTATAAACTGATAGACCCATCTTTGCTCCTTCTGTAAGGGACAGGTGAAGTACAGCTGTGAGATATCTACCACACATGGTCATTCTCTCTTTGCTATGGCTGGTGCTGTAGTGCAGGAATCTGTCCTGTGACCTGCTCAAATTTGCCGCAAGGGAAGGCAGAGAAGCATGGGGGGAACAGGGGGAAGGGGAAAGGCAGAGAGTGAAAAGGAAGGAAAAGGACTCCCCCAAAAATATTGATCCCTTGGGGGTTTTTTTGCTGGCCTATGCTGAAGGGAGAGCTAGTTGGGAATATCTGGTGACCTTTAAGGGCATCCCATCAGTGACCGTTGTGAATCTGCTGTATGCCACAGAACGGCCCACCTGGATCAAGGGGTCACCTAGGCTCATGTGCTTTGGAGTTGTACCGCTACGCTGGGGAAGGAGGGGGCCACAGTCCGGGCCGTCGTGGGCTGTGTTAGCAGAACGTGCTGTGTGCAGGCGTGCTTGGTCAGCAAGATTGAGCAAGGGTCTTGTACAGGGCAAGGAGTGGAGAGATGCTTTCTAGTTTAGCTGCTTACCATGCTATCAGCAACAGCGATCTTCTGCCCTTGTGGAATTGCTTTTGAAGGCATGACAGCCTTCCAAGTCAGACAGGTGATATTCGTTTGGCTCTCTGCAGACCCAAGATCAGTCCACTGTAATTCAGCTTGAAGACTCATGTGCACACATCCTTCTTCCCTAGCAGCCAGTACAGAAAAGCAATGCACTTACCTGGGTTGGAAACAGAGGTGTTAATGCAGGAGGTTGCTGGTGTTGGCCATGGGAGAATGGACAAAGGGAAGAGTCTTTTCCCTGAACGTTGCTGTTCCTTCGCAAGAGTTACCTGCAGGGTCTGGGAACGGGAAGCATTGAGACTGTGCTGTCTTACAGTATCTGCTGTGCAGCAGGCACTGCAGCTGAACTGGAGAACCAACCCGTGCTGGTATCAGTCACCTCTATACACAAGAAGAAATATTGGAAGCGAAAGTCAACTTGTCTAGTAAAGGAAGAAACTCTTCTCTTACTAAGGGAAGAAGTGGACTAGGCAGGCTACTGCAAAGCGAGGCCATTATGAGAAGAGGAGGAGGAAGAGGCAGAACTCCTAAACAAGGCAGTAACCGCATGATCCCTATCTCTGAGTGAGCCGTGGGGTATGCAAAAAGACTTCAGCTGGTTGTTGTCCAGGCAAGGACATAGTCAGCTGGCTGCTCTGATGCCGGGATAATGGGGCTAGTAGCCTGGAATTAGAGGGTAGGGAAGCCAAACAGCTAGGATCCCTTTCTAGGGATGGGAGCATTGACAAGGCGATTGGAAAAGGGGCTCGAGTCCTGAGCCTCTGGAGATGGCTCCTGTCAGGCATGAAGGAAAGGTATCCCTTCAGGAAGATGTTATATGTCACCCAGGCAAGTGGACTGTGGAGAGAGGTATCCAGTACCTGGGGGAATTAGCAGTGCTGGAGGTGTTTTGTGATGACCCGAACAATGAGCAGTTATCCGAAGACCCAAATGAAGTCAAGTGCATGCGACCCAGGTAGCAGAAGTTTATACCGAACGCACCGTTATCATACGCCAACTCCTTGGCAGTAATGACCTGGAAGGATGGAGAGGGACAAACGGTGGATTAATTGGCTGGCCAACTCCAGCAATGCAAAGAAAGTATCTCTTCCTCCTTACAGGCCCGTGTCTCGGCTGTGGAGAAACTGTCTGAAAAACTGTCCTGGGAGTTCCAGCAATTCAAAGAAGATATGTCCTACTCGCCATCTGTATGGACCAGTATCTCAGCTCTTAGGAGTAAGCGTTCTTCTGCTCAAGAGAGGATATAGTGGGCACACATCACAGGCCACCCTGTAGTTTTATCTGCATGACCATGGAGAGGACATGAGGAAGTGGGATGGAATATCTACTTTGACCCTGGAGGCATGGGTATGTGAGTTGCAAAGAAAAAGAATCGCAAAAAGAATGTGGGAAATGATCCCGCTGTTTGAAGAAGTCTGTAGCAAGGCTATGCCTGCCATGTTGCCCTCATGTTCTATGGCCTTTGAGAAGGCAACCTTCATCCCCTTGATCTTTGTGACACCCATCAGCAGTCCTCTTGCAAGTCAGCGGTCCTGCTCCTCGGTTGGTTAGCCTTCACTTGCCACTGGAGAAGCCTTGTCCCTCTTTCAGCATTGCTTGATGAGCGGTGGCATTTCCACATGACTCCAGGTGCCACTGTGCTTCTGTGAGCATGAAGGGGACTGATTTTTGCCATGGGAAAGGACATTTGGAAGGAGTGCAATACAAAAGAAAGCTGAAAGCAGGGGTGCCATTCAGCAATGGTGAGGAAGGCAACAGAAGGCAGGGCAGGTGTTGAGGAAAGAGAGATGGCACCGAGGCAAGAGAGGCCTCTGTGGAAGGCAAAGTAGATCGCAAAGAGTTGAGAGCTGGTGGTTAACATCAAATACAAAAGTGTTACTTACAAAAGTGCAAAGAGTCCTACCTAGCCCTTTGTTTAGCGAGAGGTATTCCAGGTATTGCATAAATTTGTGACCGTTGAGGAGTCTCCTGCTGCTTGGGACTTGCTGGAGAGCTTTGCAGAGGTGCAGCCTGCCTATTGCTTTGGATGCTTGTGTCAACAGTGGGACTTAGAGTGATGCTCTAGGTGGATCTTCTGATTTGGTTTTCATCCAAGGAGGATGTGGCTTGTGCACACCAAAATCATGCTGTGATCCAAGTCGCAGGAGCAATAGAGCATTCCCTTCAAAAGCAGACCGGTGCTGTGGATTAATGTGCTATTTTAGATCAATTCAGTCTGCGGCTTCCCTGCTACCTTTGATGCTGTCTATGGCTAGGACTCGGTTGTGTTCTTGCTGGACTTCCCTTGTTGCTTTTTCCAGTTTCTCAGTAGCTGGAGATCTTGATGCAGTCTTAATTCCTCTGAAAGAAGCTATTTTTGTGGCTTATGTGCTCCTGATTACAGCACTGCTGTCCTGGAAGTGACCCTCTCGGTTGTTTGGATGTGTCCTTGTGAGTCTTCTGTTCGTGGCCCGTGTTAAGGAACCAGCAGGATGTCTGCATGGGGCTGCTCGGAGAGGCCCATCGGACAAGTCTAGTGCTGAGAAGGGTATGTGAGCACCGGTGTCTGTAATTACAAGTGGGTTATACCTAGCGGCCTGTTGGCCTTTCGGTGCACCCGTTATATGTGGTCAGTTTGACACCCAAGTACTAGCAAAAGCCATAACACAGCTTAACTTGGGCATTAGGTAAAAGAGCAGAAGGGAAGATTGCCAGAGGCAAAACCCATTTCATTCACAGTGCGTGTTTCTGGACAAACTTTTCTGGACATGCTTATTCTGGAATTTAATCCATTTTGAAAAAGGGATTATCCAATTCAAAAAAGGTAGACAAATTGTCAAAAAAAAAAAAAATTGCCACATGAACTCAAAGGCTTTTAATTTAGGAAATAACAATAAATTGGATGTGCTGTCCCTTTTCCCACAGATGTACTTCTCTTAAGCAAACCCTAACTTTATTTTGATCAGTGTATATATTTTTTTTGGTTTGTTTTTAATAACCAGAGAGGATATAAAGCATTTGACTTCTGTCTTTCTAAGGTTTTGGATGCTTCTGTTGCCTTGCTCTGGGGTACTTTACAACGGTAAGAAACTATTTCTTGGTAGCAGAGGAGGAGCTGGCAACAGCGAGAGAATTTGTGAATTTTATGTGGCTGCGAGGAGAGGATTCTTGAATTCAAAGTAGCTATTTCCTTGTCTTTCGTTTTCTACAGAAGACTAAAATGAAATCACAGCTGCATGGGAAACATTGTAATCAGTAGGGAAAAAAATATTTCAAAACTAGGTAAGAGAGTTAGGTGGGTTTGCTCAGTTAAAAGCCTTCAGAGCAGCTTGTTTTCAAATTGCGTAAAATTAACCTGAAGTCTTGCTGGCTTCCATAGTGCAATAGTGATGCAGTGCAAGGTCTGCAAAGACAAATATACAAGGGTCAGTCTGAGATTGAGGTAACTGAAGCACATGTGGTTTTTTTTTCACTTGGAAAGCCTATAATTTTTTGAAAATTCATACTTTTACCTTGTGGCAAGTTGCAGACTCGGGTGATTTGCACTATATGATAGTAGTAATAACCTGCCAGCGACCGAACTTACTCACGTGTGTGCGCTGAGATGTTTCTGTTGTAGTTCTGTACTCTGGAGTCCCTCGGCTGTCTGTTGTGTACCCTGGGGTCATAGAGCTGTCAATGTGTAGGCAATGCCAGTTGGAAAAAAAAATACTTGGGAGGGTATGGCTGAGTGATGAGATGTGTCTGTCTTGTAGGTAGGGAGTACCTGGAGGGAAGAGCAAGTCCGTCAAGGTCAGAGGAGAGAGAAGTTTCAGGTTTATGTACGGAAGTACTTACTGTCCTTCCCCACCCCTACCCCAACTTTTCCTGTTTTGATGAGTATGTTAAGAGATCTAGCATAATGCAGAGATCTAAAATAACTGTGGGTAGATAACAGGTATGAATAACAGAGCATGAAACTGAAATACTGTTAGCTTCAAAATACAAGTTTTCTTCCCAATTTTGTGGATATAAGGTGCTGTCTTAAACTACTTTAGTTTCTCTTGGTTTTTGTAATGAAAGTTTGCTATAAGTAGGAGAAGCTTACTTGACACAGTTCTGCTTCCCTGTCTATCGGATGTATCTCTTCCCCCACGAATAACCCACACCTTTGATAATCTGTGTCCTGTCCTTGAAAATAAATCTTCAGATAATCTGCATAAGATCAGAGGCACGAGGTTATTGGAGTGGAGTAAATACGTTGGAGGTAATGGGGCCGGAGCCTTCAGGGCAAGGAGGTGACAGCTATAAGGAAAGAGAATAAGGAAAAGCTAAGTAGTCTTTTATTGCCTGAATATTTGTATGACCTGAGGTGCTGCTGTTGCTGCTGACTTGAAGTTTTGAAGTATGGTGTGTCCTCGAATTGGAGGTGGTGGGTTTGTTTTGCTTTTAACACCTAACCCATAAGGTGTCTTGAGGGTTTTTTTTAGGGAGTTAGACAATTAGAAGTAGTTAAAGGTGGCAGTTGTTAAACATGAGTCTGAAGTGTTGCATCTAAGCAGAATAACAAAAAGATTATGTTGAGGAGTTAGCTTTCTGGGTTGGTTTGGTTGGGTTTTGGTTTTGGGGGGTTTTTTAAGCACCTCTTTGAAACCAAGGAAATATTCTTCTGTGTACGTTCATAACTCTTCGACTTGTATGGTTGAATGGGTGGCGTGATGTACTTGTTGCAGTGCTCATATAGGTAGGATTCATAAAGCAGACTTTCCAGTAGAATATATTTTCTGGTCATGCTTCATCAGAGATCATGCTTTTTTTTTTTTAGGTAGACATAAAGGAATAAATATAGAACAACTCGGGTGCTAAAAATAACCACTTGCATTGACGTCTACTATTTTTTTTCTTTAAAAGAGACCTTTTGGATATTTAGCAAGTTACTTCATATCTACTCAGAATCAGTTCAGCTGCAGTGATTTTGAGGGAGAGACAAGTCAGCTGATTTTAGAAAATAGCTTATCTTGGTTGGATTTGAGAGTGCAATGTGGGAATAGAGCAAATGCTGAGGAAGAGAGTTGATGTGGGTAATGGAACGAGAAGTTGGTTTAATTACTGCAGCTGTAGAAGCTGGGCATTTACAGTCTCAGAGATTAGAAGACTGCTCAGCTCTTGTGTTTATGGGGAAAAATGATCCTAAATACCTCAGTCAAGCCCTAAGATATATATTGGATCTCACTGAAAAGATGGTCCCTTGGTAGGAAAGCTGCTTGCACTGAATAGCTCCAGTTACAGTTCAGGATGTAGTAATTCTGGCATCCTTTTAAGTGTGAGTGAGGGAATGCATAATTTTCCGAAAAGTCTTCAATCTTAGAAGCTGAGATTTTTCGTTGCAGGAGAATGATTTACCTGAAACGGATTTTGAAGTCATTCTCAATTTACTGATGATCTGCTGTGGCCGTGATTCCTCGCACATAGTTGGCCACTTGATTGCGTTCCAAGTAGTCCTTTGAGGTCTATGGTGTGAGAATGAACTGGTGAATCACTAAACACCTTTAAATCAGTTTAAGATTGGACTATTACTTCAGTGCCCTGTAATGTAGAAGTTCAGAATTTATTAATTCAGTGCCACACTCCTTTATTTACAAACTCTGCACGCGTTTCAGTACCCAGAAGCACTGAGATCAGCCCAAAAAGTGCATGCTACCCACAGTCTGGTGCTGTTGAAGTGGGTTGTGTGGTGCGTGGGGAGGAAGGGGTCAGGGCTTCTTGGCATCTCACAGGTTGCGCAGCATCAAGCAGATGCTGGTTTCTGGCAGTTGGAGCAGAGGATTCCTGCAGACCGTTCCTGCAGCCCACCGGCCGTTTCAGGGCCATGACCGCATCCCCTCTCCCAGCCATAGACCACCCCCCTCTTCTCCACTGATGAGCCCAGGAGCACATCGCTTTGCCTTCCCAGTGGCATTGCTGCGGCTGCTTCTCCCTTTGAACTTAAGAACAAGTCAGATCTAAATTACAGTTTAGACGTAAAAATAGCTGGCACCTGCTTCAGTCACGCTGGCCAGGGGTGAGCTGGCGCCCTGCTGCCGCCTGTGCCAGCCCCGGGGCTGGTGTGAGGGAGAGGGGTCTGGCGAGGTTTTCTCTGCCTCTTGCAGGTGGAGCAGCCCCAGCCATGGGGAGGAGAGCAGAGAACCCCTTGGCAGGGCGGTTGGCTGGGCTCCTGCAAGATCAGTAAAACGCCCATCCCATGTCACCCCTTGGTCACAAGTATTTGATGTCTCCTCAGCCGTGTGCTCTTCTATTTGACTTGGGTTTTTTCCTCTGCTTTTAACCTCTAAGAGAGCAATTTACTCTCTTGCTGTATTTGACCAAGACTGAGGTAGGACAGTGTAAAGATAGTGCATCCTCTTAGGAATTAGATTTTATTTTAGATTGCAACTAGCTCAAGCTTCATCAGGCTTCTGGAAATCTAGTATTTATTTATATTTCTGATTAATTAAAAATGCCATTAAGATGGTATTAAAAAAACTTACCTTGTATAAACAAAGGAAAAAAAAACATTAGTTCAAAGGTCCAGTGCACATATTCTCCTGGAGAAGATAAGCTAGGCTTTTCCCAGGACAGGGCACACTTACCTTGGTTCAAAGATGTTCTGCCCCGGTTGTTTAGGGCAGCTGTGGCTTTCCCAGCTTACGTCGTTTCACATGGCCATGGTTTCCTTTCCTGTATGTCACCTTTGAAGCTAGGAACGAGATGAAAGCTTTCCAGCTAAGCAGTATAGTGCTATACAGACATCTGAGTTAAGTTCCTGAGGACTTAGCCTGTTTCTGGTCTCAAGAAAAGTTATAGCCTTTTTCACCAAGAATAGTTCAGCCTCTTCAACTTGGGTCAGGATTGTCTAGCAAATCTTGCTGCAGTGATCTCGGATGTTGCTTGCTCTTCCAGATGTTACCAGCCATTGACCCTGCAGAAAGGACCATGTGCAGGTGCTGGAAAATTCTGGTGGAGTTTGCTGCCTTTAAAGGAGGTTTTCAAAAAAAAAAAAAAAATATCCCCCAAAAACCTAAACAAACAAGCTATGAAGCAGTGATCCCTAGCAGAAGGCTGGGATGGACAAGAGGGGGCAGTGATGTTTTAGGCTGCCAGAGCTGAACCTGTCGGAGGATGTTTATCCATCTATCCATCAGTTCCACGGAAGGCTCTGAACAAGGTTAGATGTAACTGGTCTTCTGCTGGTACTCAAGCTCTCTTTCCATCAGTGAACAGAGACCTTTGCGGAGTTATGAGGCCACAGATACATTCATCCCTCTCATTCTTGCTTATCTGTTCCCTGTCTTACAGAGAGAAGCTCAAAACTGAAGGGTTTGGTTGCAAGTTGCAATGGAAAATTAAGTGCTTTGTTTGCTGCAGAAGTCTAATTTCCGTCTTGAAAAGGGAGAGAGTGAGTCTGTCATTGGTCCATCTAGGTCAGTAGTCTGGCTTATAATGGATGCCTTACAAAAGGATTTATAGTCAACACAATGACTGGTGTTTGCTCTGTCATATCCTCATAATTTCAATTTCATTAGTAATTCCAGTTCCTCTCTCTTTTCGGTCTACCTCGCCACCTCTAACAGCCATGGCAAGAAGGTTCACGGTTCAGTTATGCATTATGGGGGGAAAACCACTTTAATTGTTGTAAACCCTTCAAAATTTACTGACATTCTCCTAGCTTTCCCTATTATGAGTGCAGTCGTCTTTTTCTGAAAGCGCTTTCAGAGTCAGTCATTTCCAGTTATCGTTAGGGAAGCATTTAGTTTTTAGGGACTCTCTTTCTAGGAGGTGACGGTCACAGTAGTAGGATGGTGGCAGAAGTAATGTCCTGCAGCTGCTCTGTTAGTATCTGTATGATTCCGTAAGATATTGAGAGAGGTTTGCCATGTAACCAGTTTTACCATCTATGGAGAAAGTTAAAAACACATTATCAACAACATTGGGATATTATTTAGGGAATGGACCAAGCTATGGGTCAAGCACATAATCAGCAGATTCAAAGATACTGATACTTCCTATGGTGAGGAAGAAAACTGACCAGAAAATTATTTCAGTAGTTTTAATAATCTATTTTTAAAAAAAGAGAGAAACAAACCAAAAAAAAAAAAAAAGAGAGAAAAAATAATGGAATATTCCCCTTGTGAGATGATGCTGGAGACAGAGTTGTATGTGCCTGCTTTTGAGTCTTGTGTGTCCTAAATGTTGGAATGTGGAGAACATTTTCAAAGCTGTGGTATCAAAGTAGCTAATGGAAACATGGTTTTGGAGGTGGTCATATCGAATTCAGTGCAAGGTACTATGCAAGAGAGAAACTGCGTAAGAATTTAAGTGCGTGCACACGCATTTATATTTAATTGGGGGACTTTTTTTGAAATGGAAAAATGTGTGTGTACTTAAATGTGACTTTTATCCTCAGTGTACTACCTAAATCTGTTTGTTCAATATTAGAAGACATGAGAAAAGCAATTTGATACAACTTGCAGTTGTATCATGTTTTTTTTCTCTATATATAAATATTTTTTTTTAAACTGGGAAAGATGAGCATCCTAAATGGGAAGAGCCTCTCTGTCTTTCTTTAGGGCTGAAGAACCTCTTATGCAGGCACCAGTACAATAAACAGCGTCAGACCAAAACTTGCTTTCAAATCCTGTTCTCTTGCATAACACTGCTGTGCTTCAGTGTCAAACCAGAAATTATTCTCCTACCGGTTGTAGTGTTTCATTGTGGGAGCTTTGACCTCAGTTTTAGTAGAACGTCTGCATGAGAGATGCTATACACAGGCAGTGAGAAGGCCAGGATCCCTTTGATAGGCCATGGAGGCAGCTTTCCAGAATCGCTTCCAGACCAGAGAACTTGGTGCTTGTTCCAAGGAGCAGCTTGGCTTGAGTGATGCGGTTTGGTGAACTGTGGTGTGCTCTGTTGTCTCGGTTCTACACATCTCTCTCCTGGGGGATACTGGGCGGTAGGATGACATACTGTTCATGGCCCGCTGAGCTTTTTTTAATGCACACTTTTTATTGCCATAGTTGCATGTGAGGATTTTAATGTAAACAAAATGGCTAACATTATTTTAAATTAGGAGATATTTGTTTGCCTTTCAGGTGTGCAGGAAGATTATGGTAACTGTTTACACTTTCCCCTCTAAATCAGCTTCCCCCCGACCCCTGTAACTCACACATCGCATACCACCTTCTTCCAGCAGCACTGAGGACTGAACCAGCTGCTTTTGCTGACAGTTTTATAGACCTTTTAATGCATGTTTAGATGAGACAGCTACAAAAATGGTTGGAAGTATAGAAAGCAGGGTAGTGTGTCATAATGTTCTTCTCATAACAAGGGCCTCCTTAAGCACGTAGGTTTATTCATAGAATCACAGAATGGCTTGGATCAGAAGGGACCTTAAAGCTCACCTCGTTCCAACCCCCCTGCCCTGGGCAGGGACACCTCCCACCAGACCAGGTTGCTCACAGCCCCATCCAACCTGGCCTTGAACACTCCCAGGGATGGGGCAGCCACAGCTTCTCTGGGCAACCTGTGCCACT
>NW_009604217.1:0-6985 GCF_000690535.1 Cariama cristata | reverse complement strand
GCTCACTCCAACAGGTCCATGTCCTTATTGTCACCAAAAGCTTCTCCCAGAGCTTTGCTGTTCTAATAGACTCCAGCCTAAACTTACTTCTGGCCAGTTGATACCTGTTTGTTCTGGTATCAGCAGCCTTTTTTGGCTCAAATGGTTTATTTCCCTTCCTAGTGGTTGTCTTTACTGTCTTACAGGGAGCAATTGCATCCCCTGTAAATCTCCCTGCATCCCTCCGCTATGCGTGCTGACCTCCATACATGCTGTCAGTGCTGGAAATCCTCGTTCAGCCTCCCGTGTTTCTAGTGCCTCCTTTTTGAACATGGGCAGCCTCTCTTGTGCAGCGTTCCAGATGTGATTTTAGCAGTGCCTCTTAGGTACTTCCCTGTACTTCCTCTGTCTGCTGGAAATGTTTCTCTGGATACATCCCAGGGTTGCATGGGCTTTTTTCAGAGCTTCATCTCAGCGGTGACTCGTAGCCGTTTTGTGCTAGGGTGGGCCAGCGCATTGAGGTCCTTCTGCTCCAGGCACTGATCATCCTCCAGTGTCTAGCTGGGGCTTGTTTACTTTAAATATGTGATTGTGCATTGTATATTAGTGACTTTCATCCCACTCTTATGGCTCCAGCCTTTATGCCATGGTGCCTGTCGTATAACAACTCAATACACCTTCATGTTGAAATTGCTTCCCAACTTTGTCATCGGCTGCCATAATTACTTTCTTTGCATGTAAGCCATTAATTAGTCAAAAATGAAGCAGAAGACTGATTATTGGGTTTTGTTTGGTGTTGTCATTAGTAACTTCCAAGGTGTCTGCAGCTTTTTCTTCCAATGCTGTGTGTCACCATCTCTTTTGGGCAGGATTTTTATTTACTGCTGTCGCAGGTTCCCTACCAATCTCCAACTTTGCAAGTTTAATGTGATTCCACATGGAAAAGTATTAAGAGACATTTTGAGTAAACTCCCTACAGCAAACCTGTTGCGTCCTGATCTCTTTGTAGCTTCATGTCCTTATTCTTCTTTGTCAGTCTTTGCTGAAATCTTACGTGCTGTTGATGAGTTCTGTAGCCTTTCTTCTATGCGGCAAATCAAACCGGATTATAAAAATACTGGCATTAGAGTCTTAAAATGAATCTGCATCTTCTGCATTTATAAAGGTAATTCTCTATTGGTTTGAATGTAGTTGACTTGCAATTGCTCAACACTCAATTAAATGTGTTGAGTTTTTTTGGACAATTTTGAAGACAGAGTTGCAAAAAGCAGTGTATATTTTTAAAATGCTTGCCTGGTCATCTGTTTGCCTTCTCTCTAATTGTAGTGGTGGAAGATGATACCCTTTGTTCCCAAAAAAACCAGCAAATGTGTTTTGACATAAAACTGGCTTTGGGCAATGTACCAGCCCAGACGGACTGGCAGGTAGTGAGGCATTAACTGTATACAGACCTATAGCTGAGCTGGATGGGTAGTAGCTAGCTGAACGGCTTACTGGTATTTCCTAGTATGGTTTGGTTTCAACAACACGTTTGCACACATTTGCCTGAAGTAGGTTGGAATTGAGCGGTTTTCCAACGGTATGATATCCAGGGTGAATATATATGATATGAATATACCATGCCTGGTCTTTATTTCTGTTCCTCTGATAACACCATCACAGAAGTCTTTTAAGTGTCTGGCAGGTAGCCCTGGCAGATACCCGCTGGGCATCCTAATACACACGCACATTTCCCTGTAGACCTTGCACTCTGGTTAAAATAAGTTGTAAATGAAGTGATTTGTGCGAGAAGAGCATTTTTTGTGCTTATGGCTTTAAACTTTGCTGAAGGTAGTGGTGGGTTAAAGAAATGCTTTATACTGGCTTTTGTGATACAGGTGACTTGTTGCGCAGATGTTTGAAGAATGTGTTCTCTTCACTTTTTTATTTCTAAGGAAAAACAGGTTTGCAGTCTGGAAAATCTTGAGTTTCTTTGGGGATTTTCTCTTTTTTTGAAGTTTAATTTGTAGATTTCTGCACGAAACTTTCATGGCGTAAGGCTTGTGAAATTAGATAACATGCTTTAAACAAGCCACCTCTGGGTAAAGTACATCTCTAATTACTGAGACTAAATTATGTGGAAAGTGAGCTTGTGTCTGAAGTAAATCTCCAGTTCAGTAATCTAAAATTAAATAATGATTAACTTAATTGCTTCAGGATCATAAAAACCACCCTTAATAAAATATAGGAATTAAATGTGTATTTTAAGAGTGTATAATTGCTTCTGCTTCATTTTCAATAACTTCTATCAAGACAAGGTTTGTAGGTAAAAGGAATACCTTTTGTTATGCTGATTAGTAAAACTGGGAAAAGTAGGCTAGTTCTTGAGTAGGCAAGCCCTTTCTCTCTTCAGAATAGAAGCTGCAGTTTCACTACTAAATGTAAGTTGAGAACATTTGCCTTTAATTTCATAGATAAGTGCCAGTTAGACCCTCTGAAAGCGATAGTGGTTGGTACCTGTGGAGCGGAGTGTAGTGTTAGTACATGGGAGGAAGGATTAAATAGGTTCCCCCCACCCCTCCTGCCCCCCAAAGAAAAGGGAAAGATGGGTATTTTTAGGAAGAAAAATTTGAGTTAAAGGATTTGTGACCTGGGTTAGCAGCTGCATGTTGTTTGCATTGTATCTTGCTTTTAAACAAAATATTTTTCCCTTCATTCATTGAAGAATGTCTTTTTTGCTTATAGGCAAATGAGAAAGCAAATCTCTTGAAACATAAACAGTGATACTTCCCTGGAGGGAGGAGATGGGGATTCTGCTGTTGCTCTGAGTGTTGCCAGGTGCCAGAAGTGGTCCCCAGTGGTGGTGGTAAGAAAGAAATCTTCCCCCACGTTTCTGTATTTGCGTTTTGTCTGTAGCAATAAGATGCTTTTAGAAAAAAAATGAGGGTGCAAATCCTGTTCTGTTCTTAGAGCTATATGAATTGCTGGGAGAGGCGTCAAAAGTCTCCCACTCTGAGAATTTTAATTTAGGGACAAAACTAGTGCTTCAGCTTGTTGCTTGCTGTAGTGATTGCTCCTGCTGTCTCATGTATGCTGTGTCTGCTGGTAATCATTGCAGCAAAGACTTAACCACAAATAAACCTCAGAGGACTCTAGAAATATTTAACTATCGCCTCCCCCCTGAGATGTAGAAGGGGCCTTATAGTGCTTTGAGGATCTCCTTTACAGAGTTCTTGGAAATCTCTTGAATGCTGACTCTGGGGTCATCTTAGGCTGCCTTTAATCCAAAGATCCTTAAATTTTGTCCAGTAACCAGGTATGGAAACGTTCAGCTATAGCAGCAAACTTCCTTCTTTTTGCCCTTTTTTTGTAGTCTCTCATGCAAATGGTGACAGCAAAAGAGGAAAGCTGATGAGACCCCCCTGACACAGCAGTAGGACAGGGTTTTTCCAGGACAGGATCTTAAAACCTCGGAGGGGTTAGTGTCAGATGTTGACATTTTAGTGATGACCTCTGATACCCTGCCCCTTCATGGGCTATTAGTAGCTTTTTTATAGGAAAGTAATTTAATCTTGGTGATTTTGCAAAGACTCGGGAGTGTTGCTTTAGTATTCTGTAACCTTTGAAGGTCTATTATAGGACAAGTAGTCTCCCAAGAAACTTCTGTTTCTGTGAGATATTTCTGAAAGCTCTGGTTCACAGGGCAGTACGTACCGGATCAGCCACAGTCTGTGTTCAGGGCATGTATTCTGACCCCATGCAAAGTTACATCCCTTCTGAAGGTGTACATTTCCCTGCTATAGAGGAAGTTAAAGCATTTATCCCAGATCATATTAGGTGGGCAAATAACCACTTTTGCAAGCCCCAGATATTCTTGGATCAAAATTTTACCCCCAAGACTTAGTTGTTGCAGCTGAATCTGGTTAACGCTGACCATCTGCAGCTTTGGTGGATGGAGGGAGGGAGACCCAGTAGGTTGATTGATGAAAGTAGCCTTGTATACAGTGTCATGGTGAGCAGCTACTTTCAAAACCCGTTCTGCAAAATGCTTTTGCCTGGGCTCATTGCCATTGGTGTAAGAGCAATGCACCAGCAATACATGAAAGCCTATTTTTATGTGTTTGCTGTTTTGTGGTGTGTCTTTCAGCTTACATGGCTGCAATTTTTACTTCTCTTCTTTGTGTGTAAGGCCTGAAAAGACCATCAATGTGAGTGTTACTGAGAAGCTAAAATATATTTGGGGGACAGGATTTTACGAACAGTGCACAGCTCTTGAATTTTCAAGCTCTGCTTCTGTTTGGAGAAGAGAGAACTTGGGCTTCTTGTAGCCAGCCCTGCAGGCTGCCAAGCCTGATGCCAGTGCCCCTCGTGTAGTGCATGCCTGGATGTCTTATCTTGGGTTGCCAGAACGTGCAAGGAGGAATAATCTGGAAATGAAATGTTGTGAATGAAGTGGATGGCCATGCTGGAAGCTGCACAGGTTGAATAATCCCATGAATAATTCCTTCAGCCTCTCCCTTCTTGATTGTTCAGATAAATCCTGAACGGGTCAATAGATATTAATATTGATTAGAGAAATCGTACTGAGAGCTTTTCAGTTTCCCAGTGGATGCTGCTTCTGCAGAACAAGTCCCCGTTTCATGAACCAAAGCACAACTGGTACCAACAGGCACACAGTCGAGGAGGTGAGGGACTGAATAACGGGGAGGGCAAATTCATATGGCAAATGCTATCATAGCCATCCCCTCCTCTTGGGGTTTGTACATAGGCAGAGGCCCTATAGGTATCATCTGCTGCTATTGTCTTTATTATGTGTCTTTGCGAGGGGATTTCTCTTTCTCAGACTTGCCAGCGTTGCAGTTTGTAACAATTATTGGAAGATTCAATTTTCGTACGAACAGTTGGGGGACACAAAGAGAAGAAAAAAAGCAAGATCTTTGCAAAGCACTTGTGGCCATAAAGATCCAGCAGGCTAGACCTAAAAGCAACTCGCAAAAGCTGCTGTGGCAGTCACAATTTCAAGAGTTTTCTGTAGTTCAAGCAAGGAGAAGTGTTAACCACATTGGAAAAACACTTACGTTCTCTGCTTTCGTATTTAATTTACCAGTGTGGAGGCCATAGTAACAGGCTGTTTCAAAGCCCATAAGAGAGAGACCTCTTCGCTGGCAGACGGATGTTCTGAAAAGCTGCTGCCGTAGATACGATCCCTGCCGTTAGTCTGGTGCGATGTGGTATTTAAGCTAAGAGTCAATTTTTCACGAGACGTGGAGGTAACATTCTCTCCTGTCTGTTTTTAATAGAATGCGCACTGAGTTGGGACACTATGAAAGTGAGAAAGGACTAGTTTTCCTTGGCAGTCTAGAAATGCTCCAGAATGTTTGGATGCGTTAGTTGCATTGTAGTATGGAGAACTCTTTTGCAAAGTGGAAAATGTTGCTCCGAACCCTTTCAGGACTGTGTGAGTGCTGTTTCCATGTCCTTCAATTCAGTATGTCTCCTCTACCTACCTACTGAGCCTGTGTATAAGAGGTGGGTACCAGATCGTCAGCTCTCCTTGTTGTGACTTTTGTTTGGAGGAGGTGAGCATGACAACTGTGTTTTGTGAAGCACTTGGTCCTCTTGATCTTTGAAAACACTTGGGCTGTGCCCCACTAAGCTTTGCTCCCTGGAAAGCTTGGGGAACGAGCAGCCTTGTTGGACGATGCTCGCTACGCTTGTGCGCAGGACCCAGCACTGTTCAGACCCTCTGGGCCAGCACAGGGACCACTTCCAGCTGGGGGGACCAGCTGGTGGAAATCAAGGACCTATAAACGGAATCTCCTAGGGGTATTTGTTTTGAGAAGAAAAAATAATCCAAACTGAGAGTGCTTTATAAGAAGCTATAATGGCATTTACTCTTTCTCTTTTATAATTGTTTTGGAAATGTCGATGTTGCTATGGGAGCAGTTTTTTTCACGTATTTTTTTTAAGTTGTGAAGGCCGCACATTCAGGACCTTTGACAGTATTTTCCAAAGCAGCAGAAAGTACAGATGGGAATATGAATGCTGTCACACCGTGCGTTTCAGGATGATACTATTATGCCTTACTAGCAAGGCCAGTTTTTTGTCAAGCGTTCATTTACCCAATCTCTGCACCTGTGTCTCCCTCTTGAGAGAACCTCCCTTTCCACCTTGGTTGTGGTGTTCAAATTTAATGGGACAAGTCGCCTGATGCACAAGAGTGGCTTGGCCTGAGACCGAGGAGTTGGAGATGGCACAACCAAATATATTTGTGATGGAAAACAACTGGCAAACAAAGGACACCCCTCTAAAAACAGAACGAGCCTCCCTCCTCCTGCGATGTAAGGAAGAGAAGAGAGAGAAGGAAACTCAGTGCCATGTGAGCTGGTGATGCAGCTGCTGGGCTGTTGTGGCAACTGTGGTGTTGGCTGTACCATGGTGGAGAACGGGAGTAGTGTTGGAAGTGGCCAGGTGAACAGCAGCTGGCCACGAGCGTGGGCTGCTCACCTGCACCACAAGACCTGGCTCATTTTGCAGGTCCCTTCTGGATGACTGTCAGGGCAGATACTCCTTCCTCCGGCTTTGTGAGCTTTTGCCTTGTTCAATAAGAAATCATCTGGGTACTTGGGATCTCTCTTGCAAGATGGGAGCAGAAGACCTAAGCATCTCCTTGTGTGGTTCTTTTTCCTGTACTGAAGGTATAGCAATGCCAGTTGTTACTGTTTTGTGTGCCCCAGAAGGAAAACATCTTCACTGTTACGAGTGCGGGCCAGTGGGGTGCTGGGACATTTGATAACATAAACTTACAGCCAGCTTGCAGATGCTGCTGTGTTGAGGCTGTTTCTTCCTCTGTGCCTGCCACTACCAGTTTCTCAACTTTACTGGGTTAACTGTTCCCTAATGTCTACTGAAGTTATCTATTTACTAAAAAATTCTTAAAAAATATAAAAATAAAAAACAAACAAAAAACGCAAACAAACAAACAAAAACCAACCAAAGAAGACCCGGGGAACTACAGTCCAGTCAG
>NW_009604216.1:78697-87066 GCF_000690535.1 Cariama cristata | reverse complement strand
TTAGCTGCCAGCTGGGGTTAGACCATGGCATTAGTAAATGCCTGACAGTAGCAGTTCTGTAAACTGTTTCTATTTACGATTTTATAATTAACCATTCTCTTAATTTTTATTAATTTAAACATTTTTTCAAATAAAGACTGAGTATGTATTTTCAAGAGTTTTTTGGTAACTTTTGCAGAAAACTAGAAAGCACAATAACAATCTATCATTTAAAGTGGCAAAAAGTGAGTCATTTGTTTAAAGTCTTTCAACACAGTTTTAAAAATGTACATGATTTTTCTTTAGAAGAAGAAACAAGCTTTGCACTTTTAAGACAACCTGTATATCCAGAGTTGAAAGGGCTCTAAAAGCAAATTTGGGAACTTGTGCTGTCAATATACTAAAGTACAGATACTAGCACACATTCATACTTAGGTACAGAGCTCATTGAAGTTTTGGTGACATATTTTCAGTAGATTATTCTAAAATAGTTATTGAATATAGTATTTCAAAGTGAGTTACTACAAATGGTTTTTGGAAAGGTCATGTGCAGTGGCCAGGTCCAATATGTGTGGAATAGTGAATATGCACACAGAGGGTCAATTAGAGATCTAGAGCTTCATCCAAAGACTGTGGAAGTCAAGAGGAATCTTTGAACTGACATCAGTGGATGTCGGACCAAACATCCAGCTAACTGTCAGAGAGTCAAAGCTAACCTTCCTAGAGCGCACATACTCCCCAGCCATCTTAAACAATTATCCTTAAAGGCCATCAATTTTACAGTGTAGTTGCATATAAATTAAATTAGATTTAAAGTTCATCTGGAATCAGTGCTGAATTAGCAAATCTGGATGCTTTGGACAGGCAACCCGCACAACATTGCTCTCTTGGATCAAGGATGTCTGGCCTGTGGCCTGGTTCAACTCACGAGAATTTTGCTGAAGAGAAAGACCACATAACGAGTAATCAAAACATTGGTATAATTGCTAGATGATGACAGCTTGAAGGGAATTTCTTTCTAAGCAATGTTGCCTGTAGTGTATTTTATAAGGAAATCTCTGGAGTTCCTGGTACCTAATGAGCTAAGGCCTCTTAAGAACACAATAAATGTGCAGAACTGAGTAAGAATGAGAAATGAAGTTCCCTCATAAGGTGTATTGGAAACTACCCTTTTAATGAGCTCTACTGCAGTGTAGAAGTTAATCTTTCTGAGAAACCTAGTTGTACCCCAGTAGACAAAATCAACATATGGAGGTGTATGGCAGTTTTAATCAACAGCTGTTTAAGAAATTCTCAGACCCACAAATGACTTCAAATTTAGCATGAAGAAAAAGAGAATAAATATCCCAGCTTTTGGTAACATGTAAATATCACATTAAATAAATTAAATTAAAGAATTACTTTCCCATTTTGAATACACTCAAATATATTGTGTTAGTTTTTTGGCTTGAAGAGTTAAATACGTTGTTTCATTCACCTTTCATTTTTTTAATACTACAATAAAAGTTAATATCTCATGATCAAATATAAAGTATGTCTACACAGATTATGTCAGGAATGGAATAAGCACGATTAGACTACTTACAGAAGACTGTTCAAAAGATTAATACATCTATATAATAGGAAATGTATGTTAACATTTTGACTCAATATTAGAAAATGTTAAACACAGAGGTGGCTTGAAGGGTGTCACGTAACAGCCTAAAAAGTTAAAACACAGATGTAGATTTTCCTGGCAGAACAGGTCAGGCTTCACTTAACTGTCTGTCCTGTATGCAAAATTCCTAAGGAATGTTTTTTTGCACGTTTTCACTGCATATTTTCAAATAAAAGAAAGATTTTATACAACTATAATTATGCATATTCATTTGTAACTACTGAGGAGTTGAACATTTTGCTTAATATGTGCTAGAAATAAATTAAAATGAAATTAAAAATAATGTTATAATTTTATATCTTTGGCAAAAAGACCCATACTAAACCAAGTGTCCATTTTTTGAAGAATTGTATTTTGCCTTATGTTTACAACACCAATCTTGTCCTTCCAAACACTGACCTAGTGAAATAATTAGGAATTACTATCAATTGAAATAACAGAAGCATGCAGCTAGCTATTCTTTCCTGTCACATCAGATGTCTTAGGTACACCTCTGCAGTTTTAAAAAGGTATTTTTTAGGTATGCCTCTGCAGCTTTAGAATGGTACTTAAAAGGAAGAGAAAATAATTGAAATATTTGGCATATACTCATTAAGTCTCTACTTTTTAACAATATCCCTTACTCCTTTTCCTGTAGGCTGTAAAAAGTTTTCATAAGGAAAATGTTAACCTTGACAGTCATTTAGTTGTATTAAAGATTATAAAAGTCATTTTTTCTGAGTAAAAAGAGAAAAATAACAAAGGTGAGTGGAAGCTCTTAGTGTTTTGAGGTTTGTTTCTTTTGAATCTGAACCTATTTTTTTAATGACAAAAAAGGCAGATGACAGAAACTGAACAGTTCACTTCTCTCTCTGTCACAGGCTCACAGCAGCGTTGTAGGAGAGGTTGTTTCCCAACTAAAGCTGACATAAAGCTGTGATAATGTCATGTCAGCCTAGTTAAACAAAAGACAGAAAAGGGAAATAGAAACGAGAAGGAATTATGCAGGGAAATAAGAAGACATACAGGAGAATCTAACAGGAGGAACATAAGCTTCAGCCAGTGTCGAAGCTCAGAGTTCAGCCCAAGACAATGGAAACAAGGACACTGCAATAGACCGAAGATGGAGAATCTAGAGATTTGTTTGCACTACAAAAGGGGATGTATTAAATGGATTAATCAGTTGGAAATTGAAATTTGACATAATTTTGAGACTCCTGAGTTTATAGCTACTCTAAATCAGTGTTTCTAGAATTTTAAAATTATTAAAATAATAAATAACTGCTCATAACTTTCTCTAAACTTTTGGTTTTGACTTCTTTTATGGATAGTTTCTTCCCGAAGGATAATTTAGCTATTTATTCATGGAGGAAAAGTTACTTAGCACGGATTAAGTGAGGAACCACTCTAGACATTATGAATAATAGACATACTGAGATAGTGATTTTCATGTTAATGTTATATCTGACCTACATACTTGCTTTATATAAAATTGTCAGAATGCTCTGGGTCATGAGCTAGTCATCACACACTTTCCTAAAATATCCTAGCTCTGTGGAAGCATGTGGGTTGTGCAGATTCAAAGACAGACTGCAGTTTTCTTTGGGACCAGGGCTAAATTGATCAGTGAGACTTTCAAGCGCTCTTAAGAATCAAAATATATTTGTATTGAACTTTGAGCATGGGATTACATTTAGCCACTAATGATACAGGGCTAGGCATACCTCCTATTTGCATCTTCCCAACATATATCATGTGTAGACTCCAGCAAGAACTTCTCTACACAGATTCTTATACTCAGTTATTCTGCAGTCAGAAAACCCTCATCATTAATGAAGATACCTCATTTACATTAAAAACACATTTTATTCTCTGATCAGCTTCTGTCTCTCAATTCCAAGTTAACCATTAATTCTGAACAGAAACCTAAAAAAGTATCTTTCAGTTTCATTTAAATCAAGGGGAAAAAATGTTTTGTGTAGAACACGGTGCCCTTAACAGTGCTTTAAATGTGGAGTGAGGGGATAGGACAAAAGAACACAGTTGGCTCGAGGGCTTCTTTTGTGTGATCTGATGTAGCTTACCATAACTGCAGTCCCCATGCTGCCCACATATGCGACACATTTGCTAGGAGAGAGTAGCACTAAGAGGGGGGACAATGAGGACAGAATAGACGGACAGAGCAGAGTTTATGACTTCAATGGGAGAAACCTTAGACCATCATTCTCCATGGGAAGGCCACAGTCCAGCTTGAATCCCTTTGTGTAACACCTTTCACAGGGAACCCTTCCTGAAATGCACTATGAATTGCTGTAGAATGCCTTCCTGCTTGAGACAGGATTTAGGCTGCTTTCTTTAACAACCACTTTCAGAAGTGGCTTAAGTAAGGGTAGCAGTACTGGCAAAGTGAAGATGGCAACGCCTTTTCCTTGAGAAACTCCACAATTAGATAAAAAAAGTAGTTGTAGTAAAAAAAATCGAAAACAAACCAAACAGTGAAATTGGAGATAAAAGCAGAGATGTGTGCAGAGGAGAAAAGGAGGAGACAATGAACAGTATTTTGGATAGTTTTGGTTGGGAAAGCTGAATAAAGCTGAAAACGGTAGTAGAAAGAAGGGGGATCATACAAAGCTTTAGGGTCACTAAACTTGACATAAACACTGAATAAGGAACACAACAAAGAGGGAAAGAAAGAATTTCAGAGATACGATAGAAGAAGAGGCAGTAAGACAGATACAGGCTGACAGTCTGAATTAAAATGAGATGAATCAGCTGGACTTACTTATAAACACTTAGTACAGGATGAGTAAGCCCAATTTATTTACAAAACCGAAAGGATATGTGAAAGGAGAAAAATAACAAGGAAGCATTGTTTTAAATGGAAACAAAACACAAGATGTGATAAAATCAAATGGTCATATACTGAAAAAAATGAATTAGAATGCTAACTTGCTTTTTGCACTTTGAACTCTTAATAGACTGAACTGATAGTTACATTATTAAGTTGCCTGACAAACCCTTTGAAGGAGCTGAAAAGTTGAAGACTGAAAAGAAAGTGAATATATTTGAAAATATAACTATTGTTGAGGATTTGCCAGGCATATGTAATAGAGTATTTCTAACATATTTGGGATTGTTTTCTCTTCTCACAAGTGTTCTGCATTTTTGTTGTCATGCTCTTTCTTTTTTGTAAATGTAACTGTTCAAAAAATATTATTCTAATGAGATCTGACTTAAAAAACATCAGGGATCCTCTTTAGTTGTAAAACTCTTCTCAATAGTTTCTATTCCATTCAGTGAGCATCCAACTCCTAAACCGCAAACTAGCACAGTGTAACTTTGCTCTTCTGCTCTCATAACTTCGGTACATGTTGATACATTTCAGTCAAATGTGACAAAAGAGTAAAGGCCACAGAGTTGTGCAGTTTCTGTCAGCTTTGTGAGGGGAAAGGACCACAAAGGGGAAGACTATGTGTGATGCCATCCTTATTAAAAAGCAGAGAATCTCAAGTCTCCACAAATCCAAGTTTAGAATCATTGAATAGAATCGTAGAATCATTTAGGTTGGAAAAGACCTTCAGATCATTGAGTCCAACTGTAAACCTAGCACGGCCAAGTTGACCACTAAACCATGTCCATAAGTACCACATCTACACGATCCAGGGATGGTGCCTCCACCACCGATCGGGGGATGGTCACCCCCCCCCTCCCCGGGCCAGCCTGTTCCAAGGCTTGACAATCCTTTCGGTGAAGAAATTCTTCATAAGATCCAACCTAAACCTCCCCTGGTGCAACTTGAGGCTGTTTCCTCTCATCCTATCACTGGTTACTTGGGAGAAGAGATTGACGCCCCCCCTGCTACACCCTCCTTTCAGGTAGTTGTAGAGAGCGATCAGGTGTTTCCCCTCAGGATGCTTTTCTCCAGGCCAAACAACCCCAGCTCCCTCAACCGCTCCTCATAAGACTTGTGTTTCAGACGCTTCAACAGCTTCACTGCCCTTCTCTGGACACGCTCCAGCACCTCAAGGTCTTTCTTGAAGTGCAGGACCCAAAACTAAACACAGGATTCAAGGTGCGGCCTCATCAGTGCTGAGTACAGGGGGACAATCACTGCCCTGGTCCTGCTGGCCACACTGTTTCTGATACAGATCAGGATGCCGTTGGCCTTCTTGGCCACCTGGGCACACTGCTGGCTCATGTTCAGCCGGCTGTCGACCAACACCCCCAGGTCTTTTGCCGCTGGACAGCTTTCCAGTCACTGTTCCCCAAGCCTGTAGCATTGCTTGGAGCTTCATCAGTTCTGTTGCAATACACTTGGAGTGAGTCCAGAGGAGGCCACAAAGATGGTCAAAGGACTGGAGCACCTCTCCTGTGAGGACAGGCTAAGAGAGCTGGGGTTGTTCAGCCTGGGGAAGAAAAGGCTCCGGGGAGACCTTAGAGCAGCCTTCCAGTACCTCAAAGGGGCCTACAAGAAAGCTGAGGAGGGACTTTTTACAAGGGCATGGAGTACTAGGACAAGGGGCAATGGCTTTAAACTGGAAGAGTGGAGATTTACATTAGACATTAGGAAGAAATTCTTCACTGTGAGGGTGGTGAGGCACTGGAACAGATTGCCGAGAGAAGCTGTGGATACCCCCTCCCTGGAAGTGTTAAAGGCCAGATTGGATGTGGCTTTGATCAACCTGGTGTAGCGGCAGGTGTCCCTGTTCGTGGCAGGGGGGTTGGAACTGGATGGCCTTTAAAGTCCCTTCCAACCAAACCATTCTATAATTCTATGATTCTACAATTTGTAGAAATATGTATACAACATAATAAATGAAGAAGGATATGTTTTATGTGACAGATGAATCAATATCCTTCATAAGATTGAGGTCTGTGGCTGTACAGTGCCCTCCATTAAAATCTTTCCTATTAATTTTTGGGAAACAGTTTAACAGTTCTGGGACACTGTTTGAACAGCCTTATTAGGTCAAGAAGACACTCATTCTTCTGATATACCTTCTTTAAATATGACGGTTTCTGCCTGCCTGATCCATACTGTCTCTGAAGAGTGGTGGGCAGAATTGAATGTCTGCAAGCATTTCTAGAGAAGACTTCTCATGAGCACAGCTATCTCCGCAGCTTCTATCCTCAGGAATACAGTCCTCATGGAGCACAGGAAAGGGAGGTCAAGTTGCTTTATATATGTGGTCTACACATGTTAATTGTACTGTTTCATCATTTTGTAATGCCGCTCCGGCTGATATGTATACAACCAAAATTTAAGGACAGATTTAATAATTTTATTCTGATTCACAATAGCTTTAATTAGTGATACTAATCTCAAAGTAAGAAACCATTCAACATAGTATATGGTGATATAATCTAACAATGATGTTTCAATCTAAAGGACATGCTCATGTAGCAAAGCCAAATTAAGGACATAGATCCTTGTGGAAATATGTAGTTCACTCAGTGCACTGAATTAGGCAAGAGTTTCCCTTGACTGTCTAATTAACACTACATCATGAAACATGTGTGCAAGTGCTTTATTTTAAGGTTTGCAATAAGTCTTCCTTCTGAGATTCTAGGGAACATAATTCTGTAAAGCTGCAAGTATTTTTCTTGAGAAAATGAACAGTAGCTACTGTGATGGAGAACAATATCAGCTGTTCAGTTTAAATTAATCTAATAATTCTTAAACCTGCTTTTTTATGGTCTAACTTTTTAGGATGATCCAGATCTGTAAGAAAGTGTTTATATATCCAGACTATTGCACTTTCAAAGCTCTCAAATGTCTGGGTCATAAATTACAGACAACACAGCATCAAAGAAAAGGGGAAAATGCAGCAAGTCTTTGGAAGAAAGGATTTACATTTTGAATTTTAAAATATACTCTCAAATCAAATATCTTTTATCACTACAAAAATATTTTATCCAGAAGTTTATTTCATACACTAAATTATCAGTTCTCTCAGCAGAATAGGATGCAGATGAAGGAATGAAGGACAGGAATAGAATAAAGGAGTCCAGAGGCCAGGAACAAGAACTATGAAGTATATTGAAAATACACATATATTACTTTAAATAGTATAAAATGAATAGCGTAGATATTCCCAGGTTTATTTTTGTATTAAGGAAGGGAATACTGACAGGATATTCCTCATATCTAAAGGTCAGAAAACGGTTTAATCATAGGGTTATAAATTTTCTATGATTGTGCTGTATTTTAAGATTATACTACAGTATGCTTCAATATACCTCTGAATATTTTAGTGATGTACATCAGTATCATTGATTAGACATGCTTTTCTCAAACTAGGCTTAAGAATGACTATTCTTCTGTCTTGCTGCAGTGCTTTCACATGTGTGGAAGGTAAGCATCAGATGATCATTTAGATACACAGTGATGTTGCAATGCAAATATTTAAACAGACTGATAGAAGAGTGTAAAATAGCAAGCTAAAGATTTTTTTTTCCTCAGGTCAACTAGAAACCTATTAAAAATGAATCTATTAATATAAAACCAGCAAATACTGATAGCAGTACAAAATAGACTCGTAGCTTCTGTACAAATATTTTATTACACATCAGTATCGAGCAATTAACATGAATATGTTTTATTGCAACTACCCCAGTCCCTCACCAGCTCTGTTCAGACATCATGCAAATGAGTATAAAATCTAAATTGGATGAATCCAACCAAAGTCAGGGATATCCAGAATGTATGGAGGTGGCAATCAAACAGTCTATAGTGGAATGAAACAGAAACATA
>NW_009604216.1:0-78673 GCF_000690535.1 Cariama cristata | reverse complement strand
TCATGCAAAAAGATGTATTAAAATGTTAAAATGGCATTTGACTACATGGTGGATCAAATTGTTGCAGGTATGGAGACTGATTGATAGAAATGCACTCTTTTTCATATACAACTAACTCAAAGTTATCTTGAAGTAGAAAGAATATTGAGTATCTTATTAAAATAGCTAAGATATCAGGCAGAAGTCAAAGACAACAGTGACAATGATGGGAGGGAGCTGGCATAAGGCTGTAAATCTGTAAGGACTGGAAAGGAGGAAAGAAAACATAAAAGCAATCTGAAATGAGTAACGAAGAAGTAAATAATAAATCTAATGTGTCACCTGAACAGTATAAGATAGCTCCCCAAAAAGAGAGAGAGAGAGAGAGATAACTTGGAATATATAAAGTGGTGTTTGGGCAATGACAAATTGCAACGGTCTATATTACATCTCTTTGGGTGTGTTTTTTTCTTCCAGTTCAGCTCCCTTGACACCTTAGAGGGTGCAACAGGTCAGGAGTGCTGGGATCTGTGCCTGGCTTGCAGTCCCAATGGCAATCCCTGAAGTGGGAGTGCTCCAAGCTGATTTCTTCGGAGGTGCTCTGGGAAGTGCACCTTCCCTCTCTCTCCTCCCCAAAACCAAATGCAAACCAACCTCCTTGTTCCATGGAAGTATGCTCATATGGAGTATCACACTGACTGAATGTGTGAGGGAAGCCAATTACCTTTTTTTTATTTTTTTGACCTTGACCTTGATATCAGGAATACGCATACTCATTGCCAGAGAAATCTTCTGCACCCGTGGGCTCTGATGAAGGAAGTCTCAACATTCAGCATGTTCTTTCAACTTTCCTTTGTTCTGCCCTTCATTCTCTTCCTCCTTCAACTGGCTGTGTCAGTATGGTACAGGCATTTTCTATTTAATCTCTGTAAGTCCAGAAATACTGAGAGAAACCTCTCATAGATGCTCAATCTTCTCAAGAAAACTCCCCAGTCCCAAACTTCTTGTTGATGCAGAAGAAGATTTGATCAGCAGTGTCAATTTGTCAGCACTGATACATTTTGTCTCAGGTAGATAAGGTGTTCAGGAAAACCAACAAACCACAAGCAGATTCTTTTTTTTTTTTTCTTGGAAAAACAGCTGATTTCCCAATGCAAAGGCTGATGCTTCAGCTTTCAGGGCTCAGGGCAGCCCTATTGCCTCTAATATATATTAGCAGGGTTGCAGAAGGCGATGCAGTTTATGAGTGTGAGAGGATGTCGGGAGGTGCATTGCCACACAAGCATTGGTACCCTGGGAGGTCTCCCTGCACAGCGTGAGCCCTACCGGGGCTGTCCACCCCCAGGCAGGGCATGCCATCCCCAGGATCTCCAGGCACCATGCAGACTGATCAGGGCTTCACAGTGGAGGGTATTTTGCCATTCTGCTTGGCTTTCGGGAATGGAATGGGTTAAAAGAAACGGTCCAGTACCTTTCTTAGAGCCATGTATAGCATCAATCAGAACACATTCTGAGTGCTTTTAAGAAGTTTATTTATACCAAGAGCTGGATATGAGTTTTCCAATGGAATTTCCCAACAGAAAATGTAGCTTCTGGAAAACAGATTTCTGTGAGAAGCCTTTTTATAAAGCCAAAAAATATATTATCCTTTCAAAAATGAACATATACTTCATTTTAATATTTATTTTAGCCAAAGCAGAGAATTTAATTTAGTACAAGGACTTCAAACAGGCTGCATTTTCTTGTGGTACATGGAACTCCTTATGAAGCAAGTAACTCCTCCAGTCTCATCCTTCATATGGGACAGGATCCCCGCAGTGCTTCATCTTCCATAATGTCACTTACAGTGCAAAGCTTGATGTGCATATTGTGTCACAGGGTAAGGAAGGGTGCAGGCAGTCTGGCTCTGCAGAACCTATTGCACATTAGGTGCACCACAGGAAAACAAAGTTTCATTTCTTAAGTGATTCACATCACAGTGCTTCAGGTCATTCCAACAAATCAGAATGAAACAATGCAGTTTTAGGAATGCCAAAATACTCGTTTTCAAAACTGCATTGAACAGTCTGGATCATAGGGGACTCTATAGTATGAAACAATATTATTTTTTATTTTTTTTCTTTGTAGAACAGTTCAAAATAATCTTGCACTAGTTCAGGGTGTAAATAAAATGTTTATCATTGGAATTTGCTTTGGGCTTAAAATACATTTTTACGTTTTTTAATTTACTTTCAATTGTGGCCATTTATTATTATTCACTTAGAAAACAGTTAATTTCAAGAATGGTTCATCCTGTTAAACTGTCATGTGAATAAACTGAACTTCCATTCAATGGATCTGAAAACAAATTTTAAAATCTATTTGAAAATATTCTAGTTATGAGACAAGCTTTTCCAACATCTCTTCCTGGGCTTGTTTTAGTCCCATCCTCCCAAAAAAAGAAACCAAAGAAAAGCAAATCACAGATTACTTAATGGATTACAGAAAAAAAAGATTTTAAACACACATCCTGATTCATCATCATTGTAATTACCATAAAAATAGAGGTCATACAGTACATTTCTGTGAAATGCCAACTTGCTTGTTCCTGGTTCATTTGAGAAGTTCTGGATATTTATTTATTATTTTCCTTAAATGGTAGGGACATTTAGAGAAATTAGAAAGGATTAGATTCAGTGCAGAAATGGAAGGAAATGAAATTTTTAAAAAAGAAAAGGTAATGTTGCCATAATGAGACAAAATTAATAGTGTAGCAGTTCATTTAGGGCATATGGGAAAAACTGTGACTGTATTTCTGTGTTCAAGTTTGTTTCTTTTGTGATGCTGTTGTAGTGCCTACTTCTTTTTCCATTTACACTACATAACACATTCACATTTAAACTTATTTTAAGTCCTAGCTTACATTTTAAAACATAGCTTCCAGGTTTACATTAAATTAATATATTTAATGTCCTGTGAAGTTCGTGTCTTGTATTTTTCAGCATAATAGGAATTCTGTTTTCTATACAGATCCCTAGCAACCAGCACGGCAAAGTATATATAAGATTACTTTTTGATGAGCTTGCAAACACCAGTAGGTGTTAGTGAATAATTCAACTAGTAAAAATATATTTTACAGGTGTTTAAATTATCTGTGAAAAAGGATAAATAATATTTTAAAATTATTTTAATGATTAAATTCAATACTAGTTCTAAGATACTTTTTTCATATTTAGATTTCAGAAAGTGCTGCCAAATGAATCTATAGATCAGGACCAAAAGTCATCTTCTTTCTACTCTGTGAACTAACTCTTTAAATACAACATTTTTGTTCATCAAAAAACATATTTTCCCATCGCTTAGTTTTATTTAAAGATCTTCTAGTAAATTCTAGTCCCTACTTACAGGTATTGTCTAACATTTTCCCAGACTATCATCTCACCTACTTAGAGAGATTGGGGGGGAGGGGAGGGGGGCAAGATTCAGAAGAGCCACGGAGACTGCATACTGTTCCTGATGTAATAAAGGAGAAATTTAATTAAAATACACCTGCTGTATGTAGTCTGCCAGAATTTAATTATATGAAGTGGCAGATTCTTATGGATGAGAATGGCTATTCTCCTTATTTTTAACTGAGTAAAGCATAATAATTCAAACCTGTCCACTGTCCTTTAAAGTTCAGAGCCTCACCATTTGTCACAGGCAGATTTTGTAAAAGTGCTGTGTCACAGCACACAGCATTGAGGGAGCTTCATTTAGTCTCTCTGTTTTAAGGAGCTTCTCAGTTCTTAAAGTACAGACAGGCTAAACTAATGTCCGTGTCTTGGAACAGGATGAATAAAAAGGTTCTTTGACTATTCTGAATGTGTCATCAGTAACTTCGAGAAAAGAAATCCAAGGATTAATTCATTATTTGACTTTTTCCTTCATAATACCACACACTTTTCTCAGTTTTCTATTCTATTCCCTGGATGTCTGGTGTCTCTGCTTTCTAGGTCAGGCAACACAAGACTAATATCGCTTTTAACCCTTTTGGTATAAAAGGCTACCCTTGGCTAAGTTTAGTGCGGCAGTCATAACCAATGCATGTGATGATAAACTCTAATTTGGCAGATACAACAGATGCTGAGCTAAAAACTTCTAAAGCACGAAGGATAAGGACTGGACAAGGACTGGATAGGACTTTCAAGCATTATTCACAATCTTCTCCTTCTCAGTGATTTTTCTAACCAAATCTTATTGACCTCAAAACCAGGAATGAAAATCTTTGGAGTATGATCCATTGCCAGGTTATTTTTATCTAGCATCTCAAGAGAATAGAAAAAATAAGTTATGTCTAATAGAAGGGGGCAGGAAAGGAGATACCAAAAAAACCCTTAGTAGCTTGGTAAATGGTATTACTTTATATATCAACTTACCTAGCATAATGCAGAATATGCTAATATATTTCATATACAGTTGAATAAGCACCCCTTCAATAGTTTATATACCTTTGAAAGTAACTAATAGCGATTTAAATAGCTAACATTTATACCTGGAACTAACTGCAGGAGAGAAAAGAAGAGTTTAGCAATGATAATGCATTAGTAAATTATAAATGAATTGTCAGATCACTGCATAAACAATGTTAATGAGGCAGCGTACATCTTGCTGTGATATTGACCTTAGGTGGAGTCCAAATATCTTTTTCATTAGCGTATCAACTGTAACTTCACTGTAGTATGTACGTCTAGAAAAACCTCAAGCCATGATAACTACTTTGCTCAGCCTCTTCTTAATGCCCAATGGAGAAAAGTACGATTAGAAGAAAGTAACTCCTCCCCACCTCCTCCAAGTCTTGCTATAGTGGTGTAAGTCTGGAAAAGAAATATGTACTTAAGAAAACCACAATTTAAAAAAAATATCTTTCAGATTAAAATAAATAATGAAGTTTTCATATGTTACCAGTGCCAGGTAAGGTTTGAGTGTCATATTCTTGCCTGCCACCTCCTCCAAACTCATACCCTGGGTTAGGCCTGTAGGCTTCCCTGTACAGAGATGCAAAGAGACGGTGCTTGTTTTCTTTTCTAGAATGTAGCTGTAGTATTTTCCATCCCACATATAACTGAATTCTCCTTTAGGTGACAGTTTATCCATTGCAGAAATCTAAATCCTACTGGCATGTGCTAAATTCTTTTATTAATCAGCTCTCCTTTGCTTAGTAATCCATGACTACTCACCACAACATGGGCCTCATTGGACCTACCAGCCAGTGTGATTCAAGGGCTAGATCTTCTCATTAAAAGCAAGTAACAGTTGCTTTTACAGTTCTATCCAGTTCCACTCACTAACTGATATGTTTAGATTTAAATTTACTTCTTGATTTAAGATGTTCTGATACTGTGAAAATCTCAGACTAATCTGGTCTCTAAAGATCCTTCAATGAGATGAACAGATAATAATGTAATGAAGTGGAAATGGAATAATATACTTTTAATTAAATCTTGATACAAACTCAGTTGTCTGGAAAAAAATCCTTTCTAAAGCATATTATTTAGTGACTTATGCTTTTTCTGTATGGTGGCATTATCCTAACACAGAGTATTCCCTATATGGTTGTAACTTCTGTTCAATTATTTTTTTATCTGCCAGCTTCAGGAAAGGGACCCAATGAAACCTCACAGTAATCCTCATATGATGTAAAGAACAATGCCCTCATTGCTATTAAAGACAAGGTAAATTCCAAACTTGGAAAATAATGCAAGAGGAGATGTCAATCCATGCCCAAATCTCAACTAGGGTCCTCACTTCATAGACCAGTCCCAGAAAGAGCAATTGGAAACATGAGGTTCCGTGGAGGGGTTAAACCAAGTTACTGGCTGTGGAAGGGTCTAGCAGTCAAGGATTGTTAGGAATGTAAGAAAACCCAGCCTTTTCTTTTGTTTTCCTGTTTCAATATACAATTTCTCCTTTAATGTCCAGAAAACAGACAAACAAACAGGCTAACTACTTTGCCAGTGGTGTTCTGCACAGCAGAGTTTCTCCAGAGGCAATACAGAGTGGTGGATTTATTGGGAAGGATGTGCTATGGGGCTACAGCAACTCTCTAGTCATAACCATCACAGTACATGTGTTCTGAGCATGCAGGTGGTGCACTGAAGCTTTATGTTAGATTGCAGTAATGTCTAGCTAGATCTATCAACCTCATATCGAGGAAGCATTGTTACAAAGCTCTAGAAAATTTAAAAATCAGGCTTTCATATACTTATTGTTAAAAACAGTTGTTTTGTTAGAACCAGTAGGTTAGTCTTGACTAGGCTTTGTAGGTTACTCATCTCAGTGGTGTTAGACCAGTTTATGATAGTTCAGGATCTGCCTCAGCAGAATAAGTTTCTAGATTTCTTAGCCTGGTTTAGACTTCCAGATTATACTAGGTAGGCAATCAGGTTTTTTGCAGTGAATGATTTCTGTATAGGTATTATATAGCATGGGGAATTAGTAAAAGACTTCAGAAAGGGCAAGTACCAGATACAGAAAGCATGGACATTTCCTCATACCATAATCACCTGATTGAAAAGTAGTCTGCACTGGGAAAAATGGGCACAATAAAACTTCTTCCAATATGAACTGGTTGTAGATACCTGGTTCTTTTTTACAGCTACAACAAAAAAAGCCATCTAACAAAATGTATTAATACAAATCAGAGTTGCTAGAATCCTTGCTTTTCCTTGACCACAAAAGAATGTTCTTCTCAATCAGCTCCAAAGAACTGTGTATGAAATTGAAGAAGCAACTACTTATCCTCAAGATCTTGACAAGCTCTGTCTAGACATTTAATAATGCATCTCCCTATGATGCTGAAATTTCATTGAGAGAGTATATAAGACTGTATAAAATTTAATGTGAAAAGCCTAACTATGCACTTCAGGATTATGACAAAATATTATACCTGCTGCTGACATGTAAGGGACATGTATGCTGATTATTAACCACCCTTCCCCACTGGAACAGGGATTAGGGCTGGTCCTGGAACCCTTTGTGTGACAAAGATCCCTAAATATGAAGCTCTAGAAGTCTGTGATTTTTGTTCTCCTGTGTTCACCGTGATTTTAAAATGCCATTGGAAACCTTCTTATCAAGGACACATTTCTAGGAAAACAGTTAAGTGTCAGGACAAAACCCCAAATGTTTGTTATGAGATGAGTTTTGTGCAAGGTTTTGATCATCTCTTGATTGCCTTAACAGAAATCACACCTTTGAATAGTGCTAACCGAATACTTTTAACATCTAATAGTTATGCAAGGTTGAGAGATGCTACCAAAAGATCTCTCCAGCCAGTCTTAGAAGAGATGTAAGTTGAACTGTTCAACCATGAGTTGAAATTGCCAGGCTGCTTCTCCAAGGGGTGATACTTAGGTATTCCCTTCTTCCACACCCTTTACAGAAACGTTCCTATCAGATTTGCACATATATGGATGGTGCACTCAGACATCACCTCAGTCTGGCACACGATTGTGTTGAACATATAAAACCATTCTGATACACACACACAAAAAGATAAACAGAATGTTTACTATCCTGAGGACCAGGATGAAGGAGAGTATCCTGAAGGACATCAGGGTTCCTTTTTGCATTGTGGATCCTGAACTGTGTGACAAATATGGAGTTTTGTATATCAGATACAGAAACTGCATTCAGAATGTGGCTGCTGGTATCAGTCATTCTATGCAAATAGCGCTGTTAGCAGGTTGTTAATAGAGGACAGCAAGCTAAACGCTGTACATGAAAATAAATCAGTTGTGCCAATACAGATGAGCAAAACTCATAATGATGGAGAAGAGTGTCTCTGAATAAAGATTAAGTAGAATTTGACCCCTAGCAATAAATGATGGACAAAAGTGTACAGATTTTAATAGATGATGCTATTTGAAAGGGTTTGCTTAATTCATTACAATACTTATTATTCATGCTTTTTAATATTCAAAACAGTATCTTAATTTATAGCTTAATCTATGTTAATAAAAACAGAATCCTTAAACAGTTCCTTTCTCTTCTCATAAGAAAACCTTCATAAGCCTTTGTTATCAGTGATAGGAAATTTCATTTCCTGAGCGGGCCAGAAATCTCTGTTGAATTTTCTACAGCTGATAACTTGAAACCATTCTTTTCATTGCAAGAAGCTGCTCCTTCATGTCTGAGATACTTTTTTGCCTATCTTCACTTGTCTCCTGCAATTATGCTGATTTTTTGATAGAAGATCCTCTTTCTTTCCTGGTCATATTTGGTACAATGTTCTCACAGATTAGCGGCTGTAAAAGTGTATTTAAAATTTCAATTTCCACAGAAAATAAATCTAGAGCTCTCATCTACATAGTTTATTAAAATATTCTCCCTTCTCTCCTCTCATCCAGAAAAAGAGATTTTGACTGAGTTTTCAGATTTTTGTTTCTGTATTCCAGGGCTTGTGTTTGCAAAATACAAGTTATTCCGGTATATTAAAAAAATCCAATAAAATTACCTCCCCTTTGTCTATACATTGATACTTCTCCCTATGCTCTGTATATTTCTAATGCTTTACAGAATGTGATGAGAGCACAATGTCCTGAAATATATTATTTTTCCTGTTATCACAGAATCACAGATTTGTTGGGGTTGGAAGGGACCTCTGGAGATCATCTAGTCCAACCCCCCTGCCAAAGCACAGGAGTTTCAGAGTTTCTTCATTTTAACCTCCTCAAAGGATGAGAAAATCAATTGGATCTCTGTCTTCTAGTTTGAGTTCTTTAACTAGATGAATACTAAATAAAATGTTATTGCTAACGATGCTTGAAAAGAAACCCCAAAGTATCAGTCGCTTTATCGAGAGGCTTACCTATTTTTATGATCATTGGTGAAATGTGTCCTGAGAAATCTTACTGGATTTAACCTCAAGAACAAAGGCAGATAATATCTGTTTTTCAGAACCTTGTGAGAACTGGACATGATCTTGGTACCAAATCCCTGAGCATCCATAAACTGAGGTTCCAGCATAATCTTGAATAGTTAAAGAACTTTACTATCAAAAAAACAAGGAAAAGTGCAAGATTGACAATAATTAGAGTTTTTTTAAGATCCAAAGTTGATCTTGGGTGAGTAATTTCACATATTCTCAGAAAGCTCCCTTGGAAAAATACAGTTGTATCAATTCCAGACCTGTAGGACAGGGGCAGATTGAGAGGTTTCTCTTCAGAAGCATACTATAAAATACTTGGATTCTACAATGATGACAGCTGAAATACTTCATTTCAATGAGGGTTTGTAGAAACCCAAAATAAGCAAAATACATAGGAAGTTCCATTTCCTATTTTTGCATGTCTGGACTAGACTCTTTTGTTCTACTGACAAAAGTCATCAAGAAATAGACCAATTTTTAAAACTGTTTTGGACCAGATGCATTCCCAGAGGTAGTCAGTTTTAATATAGCAATGATGTTTGTACTAGATCAATAGCTTTGGGACAGCCACTCTCAGAATTACAGTCATTATGTATGTTAAGCATTACTCCCTTTGAGATGATGAATAGCAAATAAAAAAGAAGCTAATAAAATGTCTGCCCTCCTTAAACAAAAAATCCAAGTGTGATCCCATTAGAAAATAAGGGGATTAAGGAAAAGGTAAGGAATGTAGGTATAGCAGCAAATAGATCTAAGAAAGTATTTTGAAAGAGAACTTTCTATTGCTTGTACACGGAGGAGGGACAACGACCAACACAGATGACAGGAAGAAGAGTTTGTTGCATTTCCTGCCTCACCGCAGCAATAGCACAATCATTACTTCGCAGTAATTTTGCATAGTTGTCTGAAAATGTAGTTACCCCCTATAGCTATAGACATGTCCTAACTTCTTTCGTTGTGGTACTTCCACCCAGGGATCACTCACAAACCCTAAATAACCACTTGGCACGTTCAATCTTTTGACTATTTTTGTAGAAATACAATAACATCACAGCATTTAGGCATTTTTTCAAATTATTTCAGTGTTGGTTTTCCCCTCATGTTTTTTGTAGTGCTCTTCCATTTGTATGAAGTAATCTAAGCTGCCTCTTTGTCTCTTAAGATATTGTAAATCTCAGTTCCTTGGTTTTTGATTTCATACTTTGCATGTTTCAGGTTACCTTCTAAGCTAAGAAATCTGAAGGTGATTTACTTATTGTGTTCACTGGTGCAATTTCTGGTATCCTCAAAGTCTTGCTCTATGCAAAAAGGTAACACACCTTATACATAAAGCCAATAATTCATTAGTATATATGAGATCATAATAGCCTTACCCAGGAATCATTACTAGTCCAGATCTGATTATCACAAAAAAAGGAAGAAAAATAAAATAGATTAGTATCTCTACAAAGAAAGATCCTCAGTAACAATAATACAGCTAAATTTGTTATATACACACTTTCTAGTATCTAATTCATTTCCCTGTGTTATGCTCACCTTTCCACTGCTCCTCTGGGTCCTAAGGTTGGTGGCTTCAGCTTGGTGTGTGTCTGTATGTGTGTGTGTAGCAGCAAGTTTTCATCATCTGGAGTCCTTTGCTGGAAGGAATATGATGTTGATAGTTCTTCTCTCTCACTTCAGGATCTGACTGTGGCTGTTTTTATATATTTGCTACATACGACTATACCTTGCTCTTTATTCATTGGTCTGCAACTTCACTTTATGTCTGATTTTATGATTTCTGTTTTCTTTTACATATATTAGATAGTATTCCTTTGATCTCTTTGTTCTCCTATCCCTAAAACCAGTTTGTCCATCTCCATGTCTGCATTTGGGGGCACTGGTCAACAGCCAGCTAAACATGAGCCAGCAGTTGGCCCAGGTGGCCAAGAAGACCAATGGCATCCTGGCCTGTATCAGGAATAGTGTGGCCACACCTCGAGTACTGTGTTCAGTTCTGGGCCCTGCACTACAAGAAAGACCTTGAGGTGCTGGAGCGTGTCCAGAGAAGGGCAACGAAGCTGGTGAGGGGTCTGGAGGGTAAGTCTGATGGGGAGCGGCTGAGGAGGCTGGGGTTGTTTAGTCTGGAGAAGGCTGAGGGGCGACCTGATCACTCTCTACAAGACCTGAAAGGAGGTTGTAGCCAGGTGGAGGTCAGTCTCTTCTCCCAGACAACCAGTGACAGGACAAGAGGGCATAGTCTGAAACTGCTCCAGGGGAAGTTCAGGCTAGAAATGAAGAGGCATTTCTTCACAGAAAGGTTCTTTAGGCATTGGAATGGGCTGCCCTGGGAGGTGGTGGAGTCACCATCCCTGGAGGTGTTTAAGAAAAGGCTGGACGTGGCACCTAGTGCCATGTTCTAGTTGAGATGGTGGTGTTAGGGCAAAGGTTGGACTTGGTGATCCCAGAGGTCTCTTCCAACCTAATCGATTCTGTGATCCTGTGATTTCTTTAGCTGACCGTTTTTGAGTAGTTTATAGCCATGAGATCTGAAGTACCAGACTATGCTGAAGGCAATATGAGTTTTGTCAGGGAGAAGAAGAGTCTTAAACAAGTGTTTTCTCTGGACCAAAGCAACTCTCACTCTACCTTATGTTTACTAAGAGTGAGCTCATAGATTTGATCATCTTTTCCTGGAACAGCCTAAAAGTCCCATGTGAAAATTTCAAACTAAAAAATCACCTTCCAATAAGGATTAGTCAGAAACTATATTCTTTACCAGCAGCTATTCCCACACAGCTCCTTTGATAGTTATGTATTAAGAGATTTCTAGTTTCTTCTGTGAAATTCTGTCCTGCAAAAACTCTTCCTAATACCCTCATTTTTTAGCACAGATTTCATTTTTTTATTCCAACTTCGTAACTTGTATCCATTTATCATTAAAACCAAACTACTTAAAGATACATGAAGACTGTTAATTCTGAAGGGCTGCCCAGCCTCACACATCTTGACCCTAGCAAGGTCAAAGGTCAAAATAAGCACAGCAACACTTGAACAATATTTTTCATAATACTGTCATACAAAACAGATAGAATGAATGCTGTCAGAACAGAGAAAAGGACTATCATCAGCAAAAGATTTGGATACATACAGATAGGGAATAGATTAACAATTCTGTAGTCAGTCTCTGCTGACATATAGCTTCCTCTGATAAACTTTAAGAACAAGCATTGTTTGTTAGATGTAATAAATTCCTCACAGGGAAAGTCATGTTTTGATTACAATTATTCAAGTGCCTGGGATAGCTCTGATAAGTTTAACTGGTGTCCCTCTATTTCACATTTAAAAGATGGGATTTCTATTATTGATGACACAATAAAGTAACAGTGTTGAGAAAAGGTGAGGTGAATCCTGTCTGACAATTAAAATATAATAAAATTATTATAATTTGTAAAATAACAGATAATAATAAAGCCATTTCCGGACACTGAATTCAAGTACATAATGCAGTTGTTAGGTCATTGAATTGAAAGAATATAAACACTGATGCTCATGCCTGCTTTCAGGTTAATTTTTTTAGATTTTCTTTAGTTTTATATTTCTAGTTTATAATACATAGCTAACACGAGAAACAAACGTTAACACTTTTATGATTTTAGCATCTGTCTCTTGGCTGTGTCCTGAGCTGTACACTTTTCTTGCCTTTCCTTATAGAACCCAGAATCTTTTATCCCCAAAATTAGTAGAGTTCTTGTGATTGTCCTCTAGCTTGGTATTTACAATACTCTTCTGGAAAAGGAAGATGGATGGACCTGAATCTCTTTAAGTAAGGAATAAGCCTAAACCAGCTCTCCTGCTACTTTGGAGAGTGATCTGGTCTTCAGACCATTACGGAAAATTGAGTACCACTTCCAAGTCTTCCTCTGGTTACTTCTCAGAAGAGGATGAGTGACCCAGTCTTCTGTAGGTGACCCAACATTACACTAACATTGCTTACTGATTGACTGAGACCTATTGTCAATCCCATTTTCATCACTACTACTACTCCTATTCAGTTATCTAGGAAACAATAATTTAACTAAATGGTGTTGACCGCCTTATCTGTCATAGGTATTGTAACACTCACTGCTGCAATTATTACAAGTCTGTGACTTTGGACTTTATGGCCTTCATTGTGGAGCCAAACAATTCAAAACTTGTTCCTTCTTTTTAATACGTTCCACAGAGAATAACTCATACAGCTCAGTCACAGATGATAAGTTTTTCAATGTTATGCAAAAATTTGTTTTCATTACACTCTTTATGACAGTAGTAACTTCAAGAGTCTCTTTTTCCTCTGTTGATGAAGAAATGGAAATAGTTTTATTTCAGACCTTGACAGAATGAATTCTGATTTATCTTTTGAAATATAAATAAATACATAACTTTCACCTTCAAAGCTAAGGTAGATCAGATATTTCAAAGATATTATTTAGAGAAAAATTATTTGATCTTCTCATGGATGTTTGTTATAGTCTATTAATTTGCCTCATTCTGAGCTTGTCATTTGATGTTCAACATGAACTTCAATTTCCACTTGAACTTCAATTGTCTACAGCTATCTTTGTTAATAAAATTTAGTTCCATAAGTAAGTATTCATGATAATTGAATAAATCTTCTGTATCGAAACACTGGAGGTAGAAAGTAATTCTACGGTAACTTATCTCTGTTGTCATGTATCTTACCTTGAAACAACGGTTACTGGCCTCTATCAGGAACCTGCTACCAGACTAGACGTAATAGAGAAATGACACTCTATATTCTTACAGTACAAAATTTTTCTTTTATAGTTTGAAATAGATGGTGTCAGTTTTTCATTAACTTTCATATTTTTTGTATAGAAACCTAAGAATAGTTCAACCCATATGTTTTCCAGCATTGAAGAAAAAAACAATAAAACCAGAAAGGACTCTATTCTACAGTAAGCAGCTCTTCTAAAGATGTCCTCCCATTTTGGGGGGGTGGTGATTTAGGCCAACTGCAGTTAAACTAAGAATTAAATAATAACCATTATAGGAGGACCTTGTCTCTTTCATTAATTGAAGAGAGAGGGTGAAATAATCACTGTTTGGCAATGTACAGCTGTGGCATTGAGGTCATATGTATAAAGATCAGACAGACTCTGGTTCCTAATGAGATATTTGGTTTTCATTGCACATGACAGATACTACACATGGAGCTTTCAATTTGTTTTTTCCTTTAAAGATCAGTCTTGTGTTAAAGCTTTGAACAGAAATTTTCCTTGTCCCCTTACACAAATATTTCTACTGAACTGGAAATAAAAAGATCAATATTTAACACTGTAGCCTCTGCTTTCTTACAGACTGTATTTTCAGTTACCATGAAGTTGCAGCTTTCTTTTAACTTATCACACTGAGAAAACTGGGAAATTACATATAAAGGGAAGAAAAACTCTGCAATTTCTTGATTGCATCCGTAAAGACCAGTGTGGGCAATAGGACGAGTGCTTGCAAGACATTTTTAGTTGTTAATCGTATATAGGACATATTCTTTATTTCTATCCTGTTTGTGATATGACAAAGAAACCTGGCCTCTGCTAATCCAGGACTTGAAGTGACAGTATTTTCTTACAGTGAAAGAGCAATGCATTCTCCTCCCAGATTTTGCAACTCAGCTCTACAGGAAATGAAATTACATTCTCAAATGAGCAAGAAGTTAGCACAGCAACTGCCTTTTAAAAAGTATTGTATTCACATTTATAAAACATGGCAGCATTTTCACTTTTCCACCAAACATTTTGTGAAAATGTCTTATGAATGTATAAACTTTCCTCTGGTGGTAAGTGGAGCAAAGTAATTTTTTTTGTAATAATGGATGCTATTACGGGGGAGAGAACAGAATGGGGTTTGTAATATCAAAAATAAATCAAAATGTATTGTGCTGTGAAACAAGAATATTTGGTGTCAGAACCTTTAAAAGTCTGAAATCTTATTTGAAGCAAATCGTTAATTTAGTTTAATTAACTTTTCTGAGAAAAGTTTCCAGGAAAAACAAATGCAGAGCTTAGTGAATAAGAAAATGTTTTCTGAGTGTTTACATTTTAATCCATTTTTTCTGTTATGTGATAATTGATGATCATACTTCTTAAATAAAATCATACTAACAGTGATGCATTATAAAAGTTAGCTAAAAACATCACAAGCTTTTGGTTATTTTGTATGTTTCCTCTTTTTTTTTTTTTTCTGAACAACTGATCAGAATTCAGACTAACTTTTATGTAGACCTGATACTTGAGCATCTGTGCCTGAGTCTTTTTGAGTGGATTACATGTGTAGTCCAGACTATAGTCCAGACATCCAAGCTCAACAATGAACTGGCATTTCTTTGTATCTCCTGAAAATCAGGATTTCTGAGACCTCTAAATCTATTCAGAAGCCCAGAAGCTATGCCCTTCCCAAAACCTTTCCCCTCTGCAGCCTTACACAAGGAAATCACAGAACAACACATTGTACAGCATCAAAAATTGGTGTCAACCTCCACTTGGCCTTGCTGCCTTCCTGATTTTAGTGTGCCTTGTGCTTATATGATGTCTGAACTCCCTGCAAAAGCAGGCAACTATCATTCGACATTGCATTGGCACATATTTATTGGAAGTTTATCTGTTTTAAAGTCTGTTTTCCTTGCTTGTTTTCCCAGTGTTATGCTTTTTCACTAAGGATACTTGTGGGAGATGATCCTGATCTGTAGATGACTGTAACACAACTCATGCTCCTTTCACAGTGAAAGCATTTCCATTGATCCATCCTTTCATTAAGGAGGAGAAGCAGAAAACAAAACCTCTTATACACCGTTATTCTGCTTTGAAACATGACCACTACCATATCATGGCTTGTACAGTGCACGAGACACTCCCTGAACTGTGTCTGCAGCTGCTTTTCTTTAGCAGGGAGTATTGCTATTGACAGAGCTCCTGCAGCTTTGTGGCTTCTCTCTCTTTACCGTGGACAGTTATCAAGCAAGAATTAGCTCCAGAGAAGGTGTGGTGCTTGTTGGAACTAAGCTGCAGAGCTAAGATGGCACAGAGAGAGGTTACAAACTGAACTCTGTAACTTCTGTACCAGCCCTAGTGAGCCAGGCTGTTGGGTTATTCCTTCTGCTCACCCACAGTGACTCTTCTCACAGAAAACAAATTCCTTTCTTCTTAAATTTGAGTCCGTAGGGATAATACAGGTACAAGCCAAACAGTGACAATCTGGTTTAGTGTTGTTGTTTTTGTTTTTTTGTTTTTTTTTTTTTTTTTTTTTTTTTTTTTTTTTTTTTTTTTTTTTTTTTTTTTTTTTTTTTTTTTTTGTGTTTAGTGTTGTTGTTTTTGTTTTTTTTTTTTTTTTTTTTTTTTTTTTTGTTTTGTTTTTTGTTTTTTTTTTCACATAATATCACATTCTGAAATTCTGCTTTTGTGGTAAATTCAATAGAATGCTTTGAGAAATGTAATTTTGGTTGAATAACTGAAAGGGCGAAGTCATGAAGCACTTGATTGGAAAGGCTTCTTAAAGTGTCAACCGCTTTTAAAAAATGTTATGAAAGTAGGAAAGTAAGCATGCTAGAAAAATGAAAAAGATAAATAGTATTGAACTGCTGGGAGGGCATTATAGTGTAAAATAGAGACAGGTGAATAAAACATTTACATTCCTCTCTAACATTATATGACTGGCACAACACCTCACATAATTAATTAAATTGCAACCATCTCGATGATATTGCTGATAATGACTGCAGTGAAGGGTGTATGTTATGTATAAACAGATAACATATATTAATGAATTTTAAAAGCTACTACATGTTACAGTGTAACTTGACTGTTCTTCTTTGAACCTCTTCAACATTAACGCAAACCTTCTCATGTATGAATGTTAGAACAGCAATTTTATTTAGGTAGCATAAACATGTTTAAGGCAACATGACATTTTCCTGCCAAAATGGCAATTTTAAGACTGATAAATTTTTAAGCCTTCATTTTTGCTGGCTGTTTTTACATAGATTATGTTCAAAATGACAGCATTACTTTGTAACAGTCAATATGTTTTGTTTTAAATATGTAGAAAAAATTAATTTGTTTTTAGTTGCAAATTTTTTATCCAATTGGTCACAAATAATTTTAGTTTCTTGAAACTGCTGAATAAATTTACATTTTTTCCCATTCTATTTGCAAGAAACCAGAACAGTTTATTAAGGAACTTGACTTGGAAATTTTATTAAAATGAACAAGGTCATAATGGATTTTACAATACAAGTTTATAAGTTTATTACTCCATTGAGTTTTGTAGCAAGTTAGGCTGGATATATAAACTGGATATATATAAGCGATCAAATGAGAGCTCCTTTTTGCTGTTTTAAATCTTCCTGCCAAAATAGCAATTTGTTTTCCTTTTCACTTTTTTCTAATACTTTGAAACTACTTGTTTCTGGTCTTGCTTTCATTCTCATTCACTGCCATTGGTTTTTGTCCTCTTTTGTTTCCACATTTGTTGTCTTCCTTTTCGGGTTTCTCCATGTTCCAGCCTGTGAGTGACTCACTGTAACTTTGTCCCTGGAAGAAACCTTGTAAGGAGGCTCATGAAAAACAAGTTGTCAGTCCTTGTAATGGCCTAGTTGCTTTCCACTTTTCTGTTGAAAGGGTATAAAGGGGTGCTTTATTGGCTTGGGTAACTTGGCTTAAGGAGTCTATTTAGTTGACAAAGGAGAGTTTTACTCATTTTCCCCTGCATTTTGTTGAGGATATTTTTCTGAAGAAGTTCTGAGCTCAAGTTTGTTCTATTAAAAAGTACTCCAGTCTGTGCTTACGGAGAATGTATGTACAGTTACACCAGATCAGTGCATTTTTAGTTCATGTTTCATTACAACAACAGTCCCTGTTTTTAAGTATATTTATCACGTCTTTCCAATTGTATTATTTGCATTTTGTTCCTTTATACTATTGTCTGATAGCCTATAGGTTTTTTTTTAGAGGTGTGAACATTCATTGGTACATGGATATTGCATATGTGCAAGCCTGTTCAAATAATTAACTCCTTCAAGGGTTGTACTGATTCTCTGGGTTGATTGTACGGATAACTGCCTACATTTTAGTGATTTTCTTAGAAAATTGAGCTTCTCAGTGGTGTAGATAACTTGGAAATGCTGTAAAAGCAGAGGGAAATTCTCTAAATAAAAACTTCAGGTGATATACACGTGACATTTGTTTTGTAAGATTTCATATATTTATAACACAGGGGAGCAGAAATGCTTTATATTGTTTACTATGACCCTCAGAGTAGTACAGGACACTGTTATAATACAGAAATTAGCTATTTCCCTCTGAAATTAGAGTGTAATCATAGGAATGAAGAATTTTCCATTATCTTTGTCCCTAACCTTTATACAGCACATTGGTTTGGTTTAGAACACACACTCTCTGCCATAAGTAACATTTACCAGAAGCTACTAAAACCTCATACACCTATGCAAAAAAAAAAAAAAACAATGGAAAAGACATGTTGGCTCTAGCTTTCCAGAAGCACAAGTGGTTATTTGTGCTGTGGTTTGAGTACTCTCTTAGAAATGTATTAAACAGGCCCCATCCCCAGAAAATTTGGATTTCTATCAAATTTTAAAGTTGAACATTAGCACTCCAAGTCACTAATGACTTCTGAAAACTTAAAACATAGGAAACTATAACTTTACTCATTGTAGACAAGTGTCTGTCTTTTTTTTTCTGAACACGCAGGATTTAGTTTATGGATGTCAAGTTAAAATGTTGATAGAGAAGTAACATTAATAACATTGTTTGAAAAGCAGGATTTGCCTAAGAAACAATTCTATCCAGCTTGTTCTCTCCAGAAATCCTGCTGGAAAATAGCTGATATAAAATCTTAAAATACTAGGAAAAATCTCCTTCAAGTCCCCATTTATGCACATTGGTTGAAAGCCAGCACTAAAGGCAATGGAGCTATTATTCCAGCGCTGGATTTGGCCCAGATGTCTGTTCTGTTTACACATGTGAAAGCCAATTAAACTTATGGTGCTTGCAATGATATAAATGGAGGCCAAAATACTGTTCTTTTTGTGAAACTTAACTTGAACTTAATGTAAAAGTTGGCTATTGTATTAATGTAGGGATATATCCTATTCAGACAAGACTTATACTGGGTCTATGTTATTACGTCTGAGCAGGAAATCTTGTAACTGCTTAACTTCTTTAATAATATTCTAAGTTTGCAGCTGGATGGATTCATGCACAGGTCATAATGATTCAGTTAAAATCACAAATGTGTCAGAGTTATAATACACTCTTAAAGTGTACGAGACAGAGATACAGAAGGAATTCAGAGGAAAATGACAGGATGATGAAAAAAGGTGATGTTAGCAACACCTTTAATTTTGGTGTACTTGAGGAAATAATATTGCAAGAATGATAGTAAGTAGAACGAGTTTATGTTCATTAAGAGAGATGAGGGTCAGAGCTTAGGCAGGAATCCGGCAGTGCAGTGTGTAGTAAAAATTCAGATCCTGGAGCTGCTTGTTTAAAGAACAGATGAAGTGCTGGATTATTGGTCAAAGAAGAAATGAAGTTGTTGACACTGTTTTAGAAATGAGAATGGAAACTGCATAATCACAATAACACATACAGTAAAGCAAAATCATAATTTTTACCATTTTTATGTAGTGGTATATAATAGGGGGAAAATCCAGAACTTCTTTGTTCAATCTACACTCATTGTACAAACTTTCATTACACATAAAATAAGAATATATTACTCCTGCCTGCACAGAGTCTACCAAAGTTCTATTTTATCTGAGCAGGTTAGACTGAAGTGCCACTTGATAAAGAAAACATCTTGAAGCTTGCTTGTTTGAAACAAGACCAGGCACGCTGTAAAGTCTGAATATAATCCACAAATAGAATGATATTTCTTTTCCTGCCTTTATGAATATAAACTCAAGAAAGATGACATGTATCTGTGGTGAAATTTCTTTTGGTGGAAAGTGCTTCTCTGCCATGGTATGCTTTTGCTATAAACGGACTCCTGCAAAAAGCCTTTCATGACCTGTTGGAAGTAAATCCCTGTTTTGTTCCTGGAGCTGGAACTCGCAAAATATAGATTGCTGTGGCAGAAATGTCTAAAAGGACACATCTTCCTATAACATAGGGAAGACTGATGACCTTTGCTAACTTGCTGGTGGGAGCATCTGCTCTCTCATCAGGGGCTCCTCATTACCTGTCCCCACACAGACCAATAATGATTTTTAGAGGAAAGGAAGCTGAGGGCAAAAGTAATCCCCCTGAAATGAAGCCATTAAGACTAGACAGTGGTAATAACAGTAGATTTCAAGGAGATTAGAAAGATGACACTCATTTATAAATTATCTGATTTTCACTAGAAGTGATATTAGTACAGAACATACCTCAGGTTCTTTTAATCTGGAAGTGAAGCTTTCCCTTTCCTCTCTTCCACTCTTCCCTTCAGAAATATCCTTCAGGGCAAGCAAATACTTTGACTTGGGCAAAGTTCAAATGTTGTTGAAGACTGTAAATAATCGTGTTCATGTTACTTGGGAACAGGTTCAAGACTAATTCTTGCCTGACAAAATGCTGCAGTGCCTCCCAGGCATCCTGCTTTCCTCATCCTCATGCTCCTGTTCTCCGCTGTGGCTTCACTACAGAAACTGGCATGCAGCACAGAAGCTCTGGCAGATGCAGATAATGTAAGCTGTGCTAAAAGAAGTTTCAGTTTTCAATACTCTTCTGCTAACAAATTGCCTTCCAGAGCAATATTCAGCTCACACATTTGTTTCATATGGTAGTTTTCTGAACAGTGAGAGGCTTGAACACATTTGCAAATGTTTTGTTGAGTCAGAACAACATTCATATCTTCTAAGAGCACTCTGAGAATTCTTTCTTATAATTTAAATTTATATATATAGTAGTATTTTCACAAAAATCTTGCAAGATTGTAATTTGTGACATTTTCCTAGTTTAAACTATTTCTGTAGATTGCTGCTCACTCTGCATCTATACGGTGAGAATATTCTTTTCTACTAAGATAAATCTACTACAAGTGTTGAAATACTCGTCCTTCGTGAAAAAAATTTGCATCTGGCAATAGTGGTTATTTGTTCTTTTCAAAGAACTATATCCAACTCTGAGTCATTAACTTATACATGGTTCCTAACATTTTTTAATGTTTTTATTGATCTTTGATAGTAAGATTACCTAACAGGTGTTTATATGGCAGACTGTAATGGTCTAATCTCTGACTATGTACAGTATCATAGCTGCAAGTATGACTTGGTAAAATGAAGCACTGCTTACTTTTTCTCTTTAACTTATCACTTCTAACGGGATAGAAAGGAGCTGAAAACCTGAGTAATATATTCAAGTTGGCTTAAAATCTGAAGATTCTATTATTAAAGTAGATATTCAGGTTTTCACTTCATTAGAGAGATCCATTCTCTCCCTTCTTCAAAGCAATGTTTTCTTCTAGACACCTGAGAAAACCTGGTCAGTACATGTTGTATTTTGTAGTTGCCATCTATTAAACCTACCATTTTTTAAGAATGCCTTAAGTATATTTGAATCATTAAAGGTTAAACACATGACTTATTGAAGTGGATAGCAAGAATTACATCGAATTCAATGGGTCTTTGAACTAGATCTTTTGTACTGTTATATGAAATGGAACTTGGCTTCTGCCAAGATTTTTCAACAGAAAACAAGGTATAAAAATATTTTATTAATTTCACCGCATAACCTGAATATTTTCTATTCTGTTCCTCAACCCATTATTTTTTTCTACATTTGTGTCAATTTAGTTTAATTTTTATACATTGAATTGTACTACAAAAGAATTTAAAAAAATAAATGATCCAAATGAGAGACTTTGTATTCCATTTCTTCATCCATATTCCTCATTTTTTTCCTTTTTTCTTGGTTGCTATTCTTTCATTTTTTTTCTTTTTCAGGTGACAGCTGATCCTGAATTAAGACATCAGGTATGGATTATGCACAATCTTAGACACTAGTTTGACAGTCACTCAAAACAGAGTTTAAAATTATGCATCTGTTTCAATATTAAAATCACTAGCGAAAAAGAAGATTAGAAGTGAATGTTTAATATAAACATTTTTATAATGTGATATATTTCTTCTGGTCATAGGTACAAAATCTGATTCTCGAGGCCTTTTCTGTGAAATCTCAGTTTGTATCAGAAAATAAATTGCTTGTATGTTTTATTTTAGAATACATAAAGAACACCCTTCTCCTTGTTATTTTTTTATAAAACAAGCAAATACTGATGTTAGGCTATTTTCATTTAAAGTTCTTGCAATGGTGTGGTATGGCATGGAATAGCCATCATATCACCACAGCAGTCCACTGTTTACAGACAGCCTATCATTCAGAGTAGTTTCAGTTTAAGTGTGGTTTCAACACTGCACTGGAGTTCGAAAATGAATTGGGATGAGAATGAAGGTGATTTGAATACAGGTTTTAGCTCAAATGTCTGCAATTACAGAAGCTTCCCGGACTCACAACAATTGCAGAGGGAACATAATTCCACTGCATATTAAATTAGCAGACATCAGGTATCATATACAGAATTGCAATTCTAAAATGGCTTCTGTTCAGAAGAACTGTGAACACTTTTATTTTATTTTTCCTTTAACAAAAAAAAGTTTCAAATGCTTTTAGGTGTTTTGATACTATTTGTATGGAAAGTATGGAAGTTGTTGAAAAAATCTTTCTTTAGGTATATGCATAAATTGAGGTGATCACAAGGCCTACACATCTAACCCCCCCTTCAAATTACTGTTAGTTGATGTCATTTACCTCTAATTGAGTGTGTGTGTGTGTGTATGTGTGTACATGCACATGCATATATATGTATGTACAAATAAATATACACACAACCACATTTTTAAAACTATGTATAACTGCATTTATCTGGATGACATAAGGGTCCGCTTTAGGTTTGTTTTCTAAGCATTCATTTGGAGGCATTTATAGAGTCTACTGTGTCTCTTCCAGCAGACAGAAATCATACCAGGCAAGCTTTAACACGCTACTTCACACATAGCATTTTTTCAATAGTGCCTTTTTTGAGCTCTGTACCCAAACAATATAATCTTAGGAAAGAGAGAAGAACAGAATGACCTGATCTTTCCAGAAGCTCCTGGTTGGCTAATTTTCATTGCCCAAATGGCAATGAGACTAGCTACTTCCTTTGAAAGTTCTTGATGGTTGCAGAGGTATAGGGAAAAAAGCAGCTCCTGAACTGGGGGGGTTATAACTCCACTTTGTGACTGCCTGACCACTTCTGTTCTTGACATGACAGCTGGGAACCATTGATCTCTGTGTATAAAATGTTCCTGAATGACAGTACTAGCATCTCTCTGTCTCTGGTAACATGCCACAACTTCAATTATTCACCTGTAAAAAACTATCCTTTGAAGATCTTTCAGATTACTTACCTACCTTCTGGCATGAATGTAAAACAAATGCCTCCTGATTATTTCATTGAGAAACCTTGAATACAATTTCCCTATCTGATTTCATACCAGCTGTCAATACATTGGTAAACTGACTTTTACATCAGACTGGGGCTTTGATTTGGAAGTCACTTATAGATATTTAGGTGAGAAATGAACAACATTTTCTGTGATTGAAATCCAAGGACAATGAATTTTTGGATTTAATTTATGTGTGAGCATTCATAGGTTGCCCAGAGAGGTTGTGAAGTCCATCCTTGGAGATGTTCAAACCCCAGTTGGACAAGACCTGAGCACTGAACAGGGGGTTTGGACTAGGCAATTACCAGGGGCCCTTCCCGTCCTCAAGTCTTCTGTTTCTGTGACTCTATTTTCCCACTACTGCCTTTCCTAACATTCAGAGGATTATATTACATAAAAGATCAATCTTGCAGAGATGAATAAATGAAGTAATACAAAATAAATAACGTATGCTAAGAAATAATGTTATTTCCAGGTTTTTTCACTTTCATCTCTTCTTTAATTTTAACAAAACTAAACAATTCATCAGTCATATACTTGTAAGCTAGTTTTCTAGTAGTAGTTTACTGTCATCTGTTACATCATTTATTCAGTTTATATTAATATGAACACTTTCATTATTCAGTATAATATGAATTCCAAAGCAACTTACTTATGAAGCAACAGGGACTCTAGAGAAATTCTGCAAAAATAAATATCATCATTTGCTACCATTAAGATCAGTTCCTATATATCTTCAAGCGTCCCTTTTTTCAGGAATAAAACCTTCACTGCTGAATTATAACACAATCAAATATCTCACATTTTGAGTTCCTCTTTTGTTAACAGGTAAAATAGAAATACTGATATCAAAATACATTTGGTTTTGCTGTTTAGTAATGAGGAAAAAATAACATAATATCTTAAGGAATTATGCCAGTTTTAAATGCAGTCTGTCTGGAAAGATTATGTAATTGATGAACGGCATCTGCCTTATAAAGGCAAAAACTCTAATATAATTACTATAATTAATTCAGAAGACAACTCTAATTGAACAGTCAGTTTGCAAAATCATATTTGAAGAAAGTAATGCCGCAAAATAAATCAATGTACATTTAGATGATATGACCCAGCAACTACAGAGCCATCAAGTATGATATGGTGTGCTGAAAAATTATAGGCTTGCCAGTCTGCAGAAGATATATGTTGTAAAGGGTATTACTATCGCTCTATCATAAATCTGTTGGTTGATATGCTAATAGGACAAATTTCTTGGCATTTTGGTAGTCCTGGAGAGAGCTGTACACTGTGTTTACATTGATAGCAAATATAGGATTAAGCAGAGGAGAGTCCTGGTGACGAAAAAAACACACTAACAATGTATAGCATAGTTATAAAAAGAATATCTTAAAATAAGTATATTTTATTAAAATGCTATAATTCTTGTTGATTTTACAGTAAAATAAAAAAAAGTATTTGCTAAGTTCACAGGCTAATTTCCCTGTGAGTTTAAAAGGAAATCTTTAAAGTTTTAATTTATATTGAGTTTATTCTGACATTCTATAGATATTTTTTGTGAATTGGTTTAGATGACATAGAAGAGTGTCTCCTTATCTTATATACGATTTTAATGAAAATTTGGCCAAAAACTCCCTATACTTTCTACTAACACATTGGTTATGCCACACTGTTATGCCTAAAATTGTAATTTTCAAGTTCTATTTGCTATTTCTAGTATGAGCCCAGGAGATTTAGTCCAGTTGTGGACTTCGAATTTTAATTCTACCACTTCTACCCTGAACTGCTGGTTCTCCTCCTTTCTATGCTTTATTTTTTATATTGTTCGAGTAAGAGGTGTGACATTGTCATCCTCTGTGAAGCAATATCATGAATGGAGTGAGGCACTTCACTTGTAAGAGACAAGTAGCAATATGTTTATTGATATAAAACAGCAATTTAACAGAGTTTGTAGTAAATGCAACGGTGGTTTAACAAGATCGATGACCAGGTGCACTTGATTATTTATTACATAGAGGACAGCGTCAGACAAAACTGCGAGGAAGTCCCTCCCGTTGGGTCACAAGGTTCAGAGAGGACTCCCTTGCTTTCTAAACTCCTCCTCAGAGAGGAGTCTAGGTGTGGCTGGATCCAGTCCTGGTCCCAGACTTGGTCAATGGTTTATGCCTAAAGGATTTTATGTGCACAATCAATCCTTTATATCACTTAGCTAAGTTTCAAAATTTGGCATGTTATTGGTCACTTACCAAGAGTCTGTGGTGGCAAGGAATCTCTCAGCCTCGAGGAGTAACCTTGAGAGGCATCCATACTTGAGGAGAGATCCTGGTGTGCAGCCTGCTGCCATCCAGGAAAGCTCAGCAGGCCCTGGGCTGTTCACTATTTACGGAGTAAGATGATTAACTTGTAGTCCTATGTGCATACTAGCCGTATTTCAGTTGGTGCATGCTCAACTAACCCCTCAGCTGTTGAGCAAGATTTATGACCCTTAGCTGTCTATCTCCCCAGAGTTCAACTTAAGCCAGATGCGGCCATCACGACCACCACTGGTGTCTATTACTTCAGCAGAAAATGTGAGGAGTGGGAGCACACTGTCACAAGCAATTGCAGAAAAAAATTGAGAAGAGCTACGATAAAGGTAGGTGTCATTATTATCTACAAAGCTGGACAATACTCAAAATTTTTACTATGGCTCTACATTATTGTCCCATATGTCTGTGTAAGCATTAAATAGTAACTTGGCTCAACAGCAGCGGTTCTGCAGGTAGAAGCTGTTGTGTCTGAGGCCTCTACACTCACACTATATGGTGCAGGGAGATTTACTTTCAGATTTAGCCCAATCCCTGTACTGAGCATCTCCAGTAATCACATATTTCAAACTCATTGTCAACTCCCCCTTAGCTTGTACATGTATATCCGCATTAGTCATGAGGCACATGCTGTGCATTTGGATAAAGCCAGAGGAGAGCTTCTGGTTTAGTTTCTTCTGAAGGACCTCTGGTTTGCGTGTATCAGAGTTGCTGAGCAAACCAGTAAATGGAAAGTAGGAATGACTGGGGGGTTTTTATTAATCAAAAATACTTCGGGATGCAAGGTGCATTTGTTGTCCATCATCTTATCTGAATACTGGTGGAGAGCACAAGTGACTGGTTACTAGACCCCTGACTGAAACATTATGAGCAGTATAATCAGTAGTTTTTTCAGAAGTAGTACAATTATGAGTTTGCTGTTAACAGTCTGGGATTCGTGAACAGATTTAAAAATGCCTTCTTTTAGTTTTAAATGCGCTTAGTGATTTGTTTCACCATATGAGTTAGAATGTTACTGTGATGGTGTTTTATTTTTTAAAGGGAAATCTTCTTGGTTTGGAGCTATTTGTAAAGTCAATAAATAAATTAAGGAAGAGCCATAAACCAGTGGAACATCAAGAACACTTGATTATGGAGACTTGTTTACATCAAACTTTGCCAAACTTACGCCAAAGACAAGTGAAAAGGTGCAGATGAAGAAAGGACAAGCTAGAACATTGGACATTCCCAGAACAAATATATTTTCTGACTATATTCTGACAGAATTATGCTTCCATGTCTTTATATTTCCCACTTCACTTGTCAGAACTTTGTTAGAACTATCTTCTTGTGGTATTTCAAACACAGCAAAACCCTCCAAAAGATACAAAATCTTACAGAAGAGATTTCTAACATAAGACACTGAAAAGGTTGAGATTGTTATCTGGGTAACTGGAGAGGAGGTGTGGTTTACTGATACTGCTTTGGCTGCCAGGACAACCCCACATTTTCAACTATGTTCTTCTTTGCCATACTAGCAAACTGTTTTCATCCAGGGAGTCTCAGATTTTGCTATACACAGATAATCTTTGAAGGCATCTTAATCTCAATCAGATGTATTGCTGAATGGCCTTGCACAGATATCTAATGAAATGGGCAGACTGACTTCTGGAAATAAACACAATAAAGAAATTTTGCAGTTCATTTATCTTTTTGTGGTCACACAAGATTAAGGAATTGCTTGCTTAACATTTCTGTGTAAGCACAGATATGTCTGTAACTGTCTTTGCACTTACCTTTTACAATGCACTTCAATAAGTAAGAAACAGTTCTTTAGAGATTCGGTGTATGCAGAATACCCTACCCCCACAAACTGCATTTGGAAAGTGATAAAGCACAATTACTGAGTCACTATGGGATGGAGTACTACTGTTAGTTGCTGTAAATGCAATAGATGTAAAATGTTTCCAGGAGTAATTGAATGTAACTTTACTCTGTAGTACATATGTGTCTTTATAGCTCTTCCTAAATAAATTTTTTGGGTGAGTTCATGAGAAGAAAATAATTTTGCCCAGCAGGGTAATTAGAAGGAGACTGAAGGGGTCCATAAGGTTGCATAAATGTTATTCTTATCACATTGCCAACTTTAGGGCTACTGCTAAAGCAGGCCAGATGGTTTTCTCACTTGCTTTTAGTTATTCTGAAGGGCCTAGAAGTAGAGAAGTCTAAACTGTGCTGTGTTGTCCCATATTCAGAAACAGGAAAGAATGGAACAAAAAGGTCACCACACCATGTGAGAGTTCTCCTGAAGAAGTATTATTTCCTTTGAAAGACATTTCTTAGTGTATTTCTAAACAGACTTTTTCAATGTGAGTGCAAAGGACTGCAGTGCTTGGAAGAATCTGCCTATATAGTAGGTGTTCTCGTGCACCTAGTGTGATATTTCAGAAAAGTGGCAAAATTTACAGCACGACTTGATAATGAAGTCATTTGCCTGCCTGTAAATACTGACTGTTTTACATAATGTTTGTACTGATTAGGTGTAAGCCCAGCATGTGGCGCATTGTAATAGAAAGACTAAGATAGTGTGAATGGAGAATGAAGGGGAAGGTTTGGGTGTGGGAGGTACCAGAAGGGACACATAGCAGAGACGGGGGTCTCAGCACAGCCTGCATCACTAGCACCCACATTACCATGTCATCAAGATCCAGCCCATCTACCTGCAGCTTCATAGGAGAGACAGGTCTGGAGACAAAGAGAAAAGAACAAACCCTGATGATTCAAGAGGTGGGACACAATGGAGACACATGTCACTGTCAGCTCCAAAAGGGTCCAAAAAACTGTACCTGAAATCTGCATGTAGTTGCCAGCCTAAAAATAGCCTGGGGAGGTGAGGAGGACTTGGCAGCTGGCTTCCCTTGTCCTCCAGGGCATTGCAAAGACCTAACAGCTGGACACAAGCGTTGCAGAACCCAATGGCTGACTGGACACTTGAACACCCACCCTTGCCCTGGTGCCCGACAGCTGTCCAGACTTATTGAACACCACGCTTTTCTGGTGCTTGTGACTGTGAGACAGAGGAGTGAAATTTGTTTTATTTTAGTTTTTACTTTAAATAAAACCATCTTCTTCTCCTGTAAGGTCCCACATTGGTACTGGCTGTATTGCTGGTCTAATGTTGGTGCAGCGTGTACCACAAGCATACTTCCTTGCTTTACCTATATTCGCTTCTTTTTCTGAGAGATGATCTATAACTATGACCAGAAGCTCCTTGTGGTAACAATTACAGTCATGTTTCAGTTGACACAGTTTGGACCCTTGGCATTAGAAGTAAAGTTACCATCTGTGACTGCTTCCCAGTCATAGTCTGTGACCATAATGGGGTAACGTTTAACTGGAAGCATGTCTTTTTTATTGGGAAAAAACACATGAGAAAATCTTCTTTATTTTTCCCAGGACCTCTAGCACTTTCACTTAGTTTGTATGTATATGACCAGTTTTATCTTAAGAAGGTTAAATGTGACTAACTGAATGAACGTGTTTTCAGAACTTATTTAGTTTATATCACTTTCTTCTATACTTGTGATTTTTTTTACATTGTTTTCTACCCATACACAAAATACAATGGCATATCTGAATTTTTTCCAGTAAAATTCAATAATTTTCTGGACTTCAATAGGCATTGCAGTTTTTCACATTCAAGTTAAGCTAAACTTATTAATCATCTACAAAGTACTTTAATTTTAGAAAACAAACAAATAATCTATTACTTATTATTTATAACTAATTTAAACTATCACGGACTGATGTTTTCTAGGCATTCTGGAAAATATCCCTCCAACTGATTGCAAACCTCCATCCTTTGGTTCAAAACAATGATCGTTATCCTTTGACTTTGAATGAAACATTCAGGAAGTGTTTATTGTTCATGTTAATCCATGCCGTAGCTGACTTCTCTGTTTCTATCATCAAACCCTGTCAACAAATAATGCCATTGAAAAAAATAAAGAAAAGATAAAGCATCTCTTGTTATCTCAATGTCCCTCTGTAATAAATGGCAATAAAGTCATTATACCATGCAAAGCTATGAATCAGTTTAACAAGCAGGTTCTAGTGAAACTGCTGATTATATTTGTTATAAGGGCATTGGTCATCTGTTTTTTCTGTAAACAGGTGTGTAACTCCAGCTATTGTGCCTGTAAAGGTCTTCCATGCCTCCACATTTGTTTCACTGTCCTTTTTCTGAAATAAAAAGAGAGGATTTTTATTTCTGATGTGTCTGAATCACAGAAAAAACATAGAAATTTTTTTTATCATAATTTTTTATAAAGCGGTGAGATTCAGGGTAATGGATAGTATGGTATCGACCTCATTTTAAGTACTTTGGGAATACAAAACTGGTGTGGGGGAGAATGCAAGGGTGTCACGGTGTGGAAGAGAAAAGTTAGAGGTTCAGATTTTGTTATAAGCTCTGGTGCTCTTCTACCAAGCTTTCTGATATTCTCTGCACAGACAGAACCATAGAAAAGCCTAGTGTTAAATATCTTTGCCTGATTTTGCTTACTATGTCCTTTCACTCCGTATCCTTCTCTGTGCAGTGAACACATGGTCTTTTTCCTGTGGTTCCTTGGCAGTGCAGCACATAGAGTTGCCAGATATACAGTATGCAATGTCCGACTCTGCATGGTCAAATCCCACACCCAAATTCTACATTCCACTCTGTTTTTTGCAGCGGCTCTTTCAGATGACAGCAGAGCTATTGTGCACACAAAGGTATATCACAGGCACTCTGCTGGTCTATGTATGAGCAACGTGATTCTACATCACATCACAATGTATCTAATGCTCACTGCCAAGTATTTGTCAGTGTATGCACATGATTCCTCTCTCCATTGATGCTAAGTTTTTGCAATAATTATAAATACATATAAATTTATAACCATATGTATAAAAACATATTTATGTATATTTTCTCAGTTTCACTGAAACAGAAGTCACTCTTTATTTCCATTCAGACTGAAAGTCCAGAAAACTTGCAGTTCTTTCTTTCTCTTTTTAAACTCCTTCAGTTTAAAATTTCCTCTCTCTTTCCTCGGAACATTTCAAACTGTGAGTGCTCAAGAGGCAGCAAGGGAAGGGAAGGGAAAGGAGGACAGCAGATTGCTTCCTGAAAGCTGCGTGGAGAAGTCCACGTAAAGGCTCTGAGTGTGCTCCATCCCAGCTATAGTAACAGACTGTGCATGCACTTATTGGCCAACACAAATAGGAAAAATGTGTGAGCTCTACCTGTGTAGTGTCAGTTCCAACCTTCTGATGACATATGGTGGTAGCTTGTGGGAATTAGATTGTACTTCTGAGCCCTAGAACTGCTGCCAAGTTGCCAAGTCACCCATGCAAGATAGGAGACCCCAAGCAAGATAGCAATGAAGATTACTGGCTTTCCCAAGTTTATTCTATATCCTGTGGAGTTTTCTGTTTATACAATGGATTTTCAAGATAAAAATCATTGGCTAGTACTCATGTCTGCAAAGCATTTTATATATGGACTAGAATGATACATGAATAGTAATCGAATTTCGTTCTTCTTGGTGCTAACAAAATCTACAAAAGGGTTGCATATATGGAAATTGAGGAGAATAAAGAGGGAATGGGAGCTTTAGAAAATGATAACATGAGTGCACTTCAGCATAATATAAAGCGATTCCAAAGTGGATTCTTAGCAAATGCTGGATTTTATGGGATTCATAGCAGAAGTAGTTCTTAAAGACAGGTTTGAAGAAAGGTGAACAAACATAATGATTTTAAAACTTGAACATAAAGCCAGGCTTTGGAAAAATTGCTTATGGGAGAGATAGGTATGTGGGAATTCATGGCTATTATGACTGAAATTCTTAGAGGACTGTTGGTACCTTTGTGTGAAGGCTAACACCTTAGTTACAGCGTAAGAGGGGCACATTGCTGTTTTGGTACTTTCAGAAACAGTCCAAAGTATTTTCTTAATGGTTAACAAATCTACTCTGATTAACAAAATTATCTTCGACATATTTTTCTTCCTGAAAAGTTGACACTACAATAAAGGCTGGTTTTGACACTTGCTGTTACATCCCTGTCAGGAAGGCTATTAAAGGAAAGAAACATCATTCTGATGAAGTCACATTTTACCCTTAATATACTCAAAACTACTGAGATTTTCATGAATGAAAACAGATACTGTCTGACTTTTCACTTGGGTTTGGAGTATGATTTTTATTTTTATTGGTTAACCGGTTTTACTGGCTATAACAACAGAATTACAATTACAGAAAATCTATTGTAGTATACATATATTCCTCCTCATATACAGGAAGAATTCTGCTAGTATTGATGCCTCTAACTGTGGAGGACATAGTGGTGGCTGACAGCACGTGATCCAGCTCTAACTGCATTGACCCATGCATCTGTGATATGACAGACCAGTTTGCAGAGACTAATAGGAACTGCGACTAAGCAAGGCTAATGAGGGTGATCTGACTGCTATATTAACGTGACTGTAATGTTTTTTGTAGTAGAGGTAGCTTGTGCAGGTAACTCTATACATCACCACACTGGGTCATGCAGATGTAGCCCTTGAAAGTGCTACAGTCTTGATGACACAGAAGACTTACAGAGAGAAAAAGTCTGAATGACATGCTACCTGGTTTCCTTTCACAGCCCCAGGTAGAAACAGAATTTTTTTTTACCTGCTTCCCCTTATCAGTTCAGTTTTGTTTGCTTAAATTTTTACTGTTTTGGACAGGGACAATAAACATAATGGTGCTGCAAAATGAAGTAACACGGGCTGACTCATCTTAAGAATCAGAAGGAGTTTGTGCACAATCCTGAAAGGACCACCTGAGTGATAGCAAGTAGGGGCTCACTTGTCAGCATGCTGCCTGATGTACCTACAGAGCCGATTGCCGTCGCTCGGAAGGGAGCCGTGCTGTGTTGTGCAGGTGTGGCACCCTGGGTGGGCAGAGTGGTGTGGAGGGTTTTTGTACTGTGCTCTGCCGTCTGATGCAGACAGCCTCTGTGTGCCTCGTGCAACGGTACAGCTCTGAACACAGTGTCACTACTTCAATAATAATGTATGTAGTTATTATTCTTTCTCTGTTATGAATATATCATATTGTATCAGAAATAGTGTGGCCAGCAGGACTAGGCAGTGATCGTCCCCCTGTACTCAGCACTGGTGAGGCCGCACCTCTAGTGCTGTGTCCAGTTCTGGGCCCCTCACGACAAGAAGGACCTTGAGGTGCTGGAGTGAGTCCAGAGAAGGGCAACGAAGGTGGTGAAGGGTCTGGAGCACAAGTCTGATGGGGAGCGGTTGAGGGAGCTGGGGGTGTTTAGTCTGGAGGAGAGGAGGCTGAGGGGAGACCTGATTGCTCTCTACAATGACCTGAAAGGAGGCTGTAGCCAGTTGGGGGTTGCCTCTTCTCTCAAGTAACCAGCGATAGAACTAGAGGAAATGGCCTCAAATTATGCCAGGGGAGGTTTAGATTGGATATTAGGAAGATTTTCTTCACAGAAAGGGTTGTCAAGCATTGGAACAGGCTGCCCAGGGAAGTGGTGGAGTCACCATCCCTGAAAGCACTTAAAAGGCATGTAGACGTGGTGCTTAGGGACATGGTTTAGTGGTGGACTTGGCAGTGCTAGGTTAATGGTTGGACTTGATGATCTTAAAGATCTTTTCCAACCTAAACTATTCTATGATTTTATAATATGCTTCACTTTTTTTTCTCTTTGATGGCAAAGAAAGCAGATGTGCTTGAGAGACTCTATAGACTTGACAAGGCAGTTAAAAAGAGGAAAACACAAACAAAATAGGAGACTAGATGAAAGAATGCACAGGGGGGAAGAAGGATTTTCAGAGCTTAACATGTAGTTTCGGATCAGGCTACTGCTTGTCACAATGTTCCTTCCTGCACTATTAAACACTCAAGAGTAGCATCACATTTTCAGTCTATTCCACAGAGGTTTGAGTCATGCAGCATTTGAAATCAGGTGGTCAAACTCAGTGCCTTGCTGTAGGAAATATCCCACAGCTCCAGTCATTTGTTCTACTAAGGCAGTTTCAAATTAAATGCATTTGAACAAAATCTGCTGCAACTTTGTGTAATGTCAGCACACAGTGAAGCTGACAGCTATAGGGTTGTCATCTGGGGAGCACTGACTGATAACTTTCCTTTGCTTTGATGCTAAGGAGATTAGTCTGTTTCACAAAATTAATTTATTACATGAGTTATTTAGACTAAATCCAACTAACTAATGTTAGTTAAGTTACTGTGAAGGTAGAGTGCTGGGCTAAGTTGGAGTACCCATGAGGGAGAAAGAAACATAAAGACCTTGTCCAGATGCTTTTTGTTAAGAGATTTACATATATGTTGGAAAAGAGAGATAACTTTGAATGTTGATGTCTTGACTCATCTGCAAGCCTAGCAGAGGAAGTCATGTTTTGTGTTCCCAAGTAATGTTTTGGGAAGAGATTAGATGGGATGCAGGAGTAGCTTCAGTCTTTGTGCTGGAGATTGTGCAATATGAAAAACATATATTGTGCTGTCAACCCACAGAGCTGACATGTGAAAAGCACATGTCTTGTAGAGCCACAGGAGTCCCATTGTCAGCAATCTAAACATGAGCCGATATAAATTCAGAGAAAGAGAACTCAGTTTGGCTCTGTCTGAACGTAATTTTGGTTTTGCCTGTTTCTCATGAATGATCCTATTTTATAACCCATATACTTGCCCACCATAATTTAATTTGAGGAGAAGGATCTTTTTTTCTTCTGTTTTATTAGAAAGATGTAGGGAGTTAGAGATTAGAGATTGTCTTTTGGACACTGCACTTAATCAAAGGTCTCTTGCTTGTCTGAAGGGGAGAGATGTTTCTTTTTGCTTTTCTAGTTTTTGCAGATTAACTGAGTCAACCAGATGTTATGCTGGCATATGATCCAACACACAGAGAGCGACTGCAGAGTAAGGTGAAAAACATGCTGAAGGCATGTGGACGATAATATTGCCTACATGCGGACAAAAATATTGCCTACATGTGGACAAAAATATTGCCTACATGCCGACAATAATATTGCCTACATGCCTTCAGTAGGAAAACCACAATAGTACCAAACTAGGATATTTTCTCTATCTGCAATATCCCTTTGTACCAGGAAAAGATGTGAATGGTTTCTCTTAACTTTCTGGTTACTCCTGAGAGATACAGGTAGACAAGAAAAGGAAGATGAAGAACTTAACAGACTGTGTACTCTCCAGTGACTGGTAAAACCCACAAAGTTTAATTGTCAAGTAGCTGAACAGCATGGCATGCCTGGTCCTTGTGCTCCTGATTGTCCTGGCTGGGGACCTGTCTGCACCGTGCTGCAGCTTCCTTGAGGGTCCTTTCTAGAGCCCCGGTGACATGAGGGTGAGGAGAGGAGAGGATGATGGGCTCCTGGGGCCAGGTGGAAGAGGTTGAAATGCACTCTAGATCTAGATGATTTAGACCTAGGGTGTATCGGTATGAAGGCATAAGTCCCGATAGGTGGAACAGTACAGTGTGTTGAAACAGAAAGATGTGGTATGTCAGATAGAGGAGAAAAAAAATCTCCTGAGTAAGTGGGCATGCCAGGTTCCAGTAACTACATGTTTCCTGAGACAGCATTTCGAAAACAATCAACTCATCATTCCCACTTAAGAGTATGAATATGCTTTAATTCTTATATCCAATGGATTCACCTTTAGATGACACAGTATTACCAGGTGTTTCAGCTGTGCGTATGCTTGCCTGCCCTTCGCACTAGTCTCAAACAGACTGTGGAACTGACTTACCAGGCGTAGTGGAGGCTGCACTTCTTGGCTTCTTGCTATAGAGCCAGCTATCTTACATTTTTCATCACGGTTCGTGCGGCAGGACCAGGGCAATTTATGGTTCCCTGGAAGCTACCATAACTGTTTCTCACTAGTCAAAAGCACTAACTATGCTGGACATCAAATATTTGTCCCACGGTGGTCTCTCAGTTAATTATTCTTACTTTTTTTTTTTTAGATCCTGGTCTTTAGTGAGAGACCTCCTCTGTGATTCTCTTCAGTGATTATTTTGTTAGTTTTCCAGCATAAGACAGCAGAGAGTGACTGCCATTCAATATCACATTCATTCTAAATTTTGAATTTGGGGGTGGGAATTACCTGGTTTTTGAAAAGGTTAATAGAACTTCCTTTTGTATATATTCTAAGTTTTTACAAATCTAGTCTTGAAGCAAAATGCCAAATAGCCTCTACAATTGTTAATGAATAAATAGTGGTTGTACATATGTACTTCAATTTGAATAAAGTGAAGGTTTCTCATTTCCATTTACTACAATGTTTACATTCTGCTTCAAAGGTTATTTTAAAAAGCCAATGTGTAGTGATGCAAAAAAAAAAAAAAAATTAGCTTCATTTAAAGTATTAAGAAAAGTTTGCATATGATCATTAAGCAAATGTCTCTGTGTATGAAACAGATCTTTCCTGTGGCAAAAAACCTAAATAACTTTTAAAAGTTGCTTTAAGATAGAAGAACATCTAACAAAAATTGAAAACACCACAAAATAAATCAATTTAAAAACTGAATTATTAATAGTTGCTTTTACAACATTTATTTCATGTAAAGAGGATTTGTCTGCACATTTAATACCACCTTATGTAACAATTTGAAAAACCTATTTATAAATTCACAGCTTCAACCAGCATATTCTGCCTTGTGTACACAAATACTTGTTCTGCAGCAGCATGAAGCTCTGAAAACAAGTGTTACATGACCAGAATACATTTGAAGAAAGCTGGTCTTTGTGTTTCGCCAGATATATTGGCAGGTAAGAGACAAACATCCCAAGTGCGATTGTAGTAAAGGCATTTTTTTTAAGTTATGCTTTATCTGTGGTACACTTCACAAGTAAACAAGAGTCTATTTAGAAAAGCTCAACTCTCTTTATTAAAATACTTTGTACAGCATAAACCCATCTTAGAAGCAACTGAAAGTAATATGATTTTGCAAATACAAATTCACATGTCCTGGTCCTGGCTCTTGTACTATTCAAATCAACAGCATTTCAAAGTGCAGATGCATTAGGCTGAAATGTGTATAATTTTCTTAATGCTACATTTTGAAGGTTATAACATTAAATATCTGTTTTATATGAGGATGGAATAGAAATAAGCTCAATTTCTTTAAGATAGTGCAACATCTGTCAGTTCCTGATCAAAGATTCAGCTCCTTAACAGGAGTTTGAGATGATGTCTCCGATTGAGTAAAATTACTTTCAAAGATACTGTTGAATACACTAGCAATCTTCAGATTTACCATTAAGCAGCATTTCATAATGTTAGAAGGATTTAAATAATAACAGTAGAAGATGAAGTTTTCTTTCTGGATAATGCTCAGGATAACTGTAATAGTGTTTATAAAGAATTTATATGCCTATTTATGTAAATAGATCAACAAGAACTTATAAATATATAATATAAATATATAAATATAAACTCTACAGAATATGCAGTTTAAGATGTATTTAATTATTCTTTTTAACAGAAAGAGCTGCATGGGAGAAATGTTAAAATCTATTTGATAAATGTATGTGGCTTTTTTTTTTCATAATATAATTGATTTTTTTTCCAGTATCGCACCTGCTTATATTGGTGTCATTTGAACAATATTCATTAAACGATGCACATGAGCTTGCCGGTGGTTAAGATTCAGTGATAGAGCCCATTGCCTATGCTGCTGACTAACAATGACTTACTGTTTCTTTGCAATGTCCACCACTCTGCATCCATCTGCCTGTCTCACGTTTGCTATGCAAATTATTGTTCAGTGTGTCTATGTCACAACTCACATTAGTATTAAGGAACATCTCAGTAAAACTTTCAATGCCTGACAAAAGTGTAGGATAGTAATAGAATCCAAGCACTCTATCACTCAGAGAATGTTATTCAAATATGAGTGAAAAACTCTTTATTTTCAATCCTGCTGCAGTGAGGAGCTAGTGGCCAGTAGTTATGGTAGAAAACATAAACTGCAATCAAACACCAGAATACCATAGCGCTAGGCATCATACAGACACATGGTAAACACTGTCCCAGCCCTGAGGACTTTATAGCTAACTAATATGCTCTCTTCCCTGCAGCACTGAACAAGAAGAACCTATTTGCAGCAGTCTTTCCACAACAGAGAGAGCTTGTTAACTTAAAGATGGCTCTTTCACCGAACTGAAAAGGTTTATAGACTATAACCCCCTGAGCACTCTTACTGGCAAAGACATGAATTTAAAACTTCAGTACTAAACCAGCAAACAGCACACCCCCCGCAAACAATGCCATGGTTGTGCTTTTTTTTTTTTTTTGCTGCTTGAGTTTACATGCAGAAAGAGGATAATATGTGCTGGCTTTGAAGTGGATACACTGACCAGAGCTGGCTAGCTCAGTTCCCTGAACACAGAGGAGAGGGAGTTAATGCTTAGGCCTGGATTTCCTAGAAGCCAAGGTGCCAGTTTTGTGCCATGGAGGAAAGGTGCATAAGGGACACCTGAGGGAAGGCATACCTGAGACCCTCCCCTCACTGGACTTCACCTCACCTCCACAGCATCATAGGAGAGTGGCTTGTCCCAACATGAACAGTTTGTCTTTTTCAGAGACACAAGCTGCCTTTTAAAAATCCTACTTGCATTCAGAATGCCATTTTTTCCCTTAAAATGTGTTGATTTAGTGCTGCTCAGAGTTGATATGGTGATGTGACACAGTGCTTCTCTTTAAAGACTGGTATGGTGCTTAGGTAAAACTGGAATTCAAAGATCAACATAATTTACTGCATTTTCTGCTACACTGCCCTGGTATTTGCCTTATTTTTTTCTGTTAAAATAACTGCAGAAGGAGGGTTGTGTGATATCTCATATGTAAAAGGCAAATATTTTCTGTTAACATCCAAAAAGTTGGGTTGCTGACTTCAGTGCTTTCCTCAGCAAGATAATTAAGCTCATTTCTCTGGCTTCCCAAGCTATGAAAAGAGGCAATTTCTGTTGCATTGTTTTCTGCACAGCTTCAAGGAGCAAGAAGAAAATAAATAAGAAAAGATTTTGTTACTCTGTTATGAGAAAACTTACTAGAAGGAAAGAGTTCTAGATTTTGGTCCATGTTGCTAGAAGCACTTACATAAAATGAATAAAAGTGTTGGCTAAAATATACAAAGAGCGTGGGAGGCTTTACTGGTGAAATACCTTCCCTATTGGATTATGTATTCCCACTCCATCTCAGACTCTCTTAATGGATTAAATTTGAAATCTTTGTTATACTGTTACGGTGAAACAGGCAGGTATGATTTCTCCACCCTAAAGAAGCCTAATAAACCTGGATCTTGGATGGATATTCTGGTCGGTAAGGCCAACGGAGGCACATTTCTCTGCTGCTTCCTCTAACAAAAGTGATGTATCTTTCTGCTATACTCTCTCAGCAGTGAAATATTTTAAAATGTGGGGCTCACCTGGATTCTAAAGAAGACTTCGCAGGTGTTATTTATTAGGGTATGTAATCCAATAGGTGTGTATTGTTGGCATTACAAATCAAAATTATCATATATTTTGTGGGTTATTGGTGGATCTAGATGGCAATCTCACAGTTTGGGTTTTAAGGGGGAGTTGTTAAGGTAAAAAAAATCATCTTTACTTAGCTGCATGGACAGAAAGCTGATGGCCAGCCCATTCTTCCAGACATGTGAATCTAGAGCAGCAGCCCTCTGGGGCTTGCCAGGCAAAAAGCTGAAGGTTTTGGGTAAACAAGCATTCTGTTTTAGCAGCATGCTTGGAGTGAGAAGCCAAGGGAAACAGAACCAAGAAATCTGTCTCTTGGTGACTGAGCTAGACAGAAGGCGCTTCCTGTACAACCAAAAGGGTTGGTACAGTTTATACTGTACCAGGGAAAACTTGTCACTCTCTAAAAAAAACTGTGAAACAGCAGATTTAAGAATTCCCTTGAGCTTTAAACTAACACATGAAACAGGACATACTTGTTAAAACCTTGTTAAAACACAACTTCTGTGTACCAGACAGTTACCAGTCAGTCTGGCAAAGTTACTTAATTGTTCATTGCTCCATTTATACTTGATGCAAAACCAGTTAGTCACAGATTGTATTGGGTCATAGAAATCAGTATTGTGCTCAGCCTGGCAATATTACTTCTGTGTGAAGAAATTAGCACAAACCTGTGTGCCCTTCTGGGAAAAAATAAAGATAGAAATTATAACAATATTACTGTAAAAATAATATTTTTTCACACTCACTGTAGTCTTCAGCTCACCACTAAAGCATTTTTTCAGAAGGGCAACAAGTAAATGGAAGTAGTTCAAAAATACAGCAATTCCTACTCCGTCAGAAAACACGACACTGAATTAATGTTCTTATTTTACATGCTCGTCTGCCTAAAGTTTTCTAAATAATTGAAGAGTAAGCATAACTTATATTGTTTCTGAAAATGAACATTGATGATCAACATTTCAACATCATCAGAATTTTTTTATACATGTTGTTTTCCCTATGGGAGTTTTAGATACACAAGTTTTATTTGCTACTGGCTGTTATTCTCCCACTTAGAAGTTTCTCAGCGAACAATATTGGGCAATTAGCCAGCTATGAAATACACCACAAAGATTCCACATACTGTTAAAACTAGGTTTGTTTTTTTTTCATAAATTGATAAATGCTTTACAGTTGAGAATGATTACATGTACTTATACAGAAAAAGAGAAACTACTCTCAACAAAATGAGTTATTTAAACACACTTGAACTTGATAAATCTGACAAAAACATAAAACTTTTCAGGATCTGCAGCCTGTTAAGTGTAGAACCTCTCTTTGAGTGTACTTGCTGCATAGCTATGGACATTATTATCATGATACACAAAGAGATTAAACCCAGAAAATCAGAAATGTTTTACAACAGATAAATTACTTCTGTGCATCCCAATCAGCTTTCAGTTCAAATTCTTCCTGGATCTCAGTATTGACAAGTACATTAAAAGCCAGCTGAGTGAAAATAAGTAAAGGTAAAAAAAAAAAAAAGATGAGTGGGAATCAAAAGCTTGTTTGGTCTCAAATACCTAATTCTTTTAACGCAGATGTATGTAGCAAATTCATCAATAATGTTGGAAGAAGGTTGGGGGTGGAAAAATCAAGGCAAATGAATGAGGTCAAAAGTAAAGTAACCTGTAAACTCATAATTCTGAAAAACATCACCGTCAAAAGCTGAAAAACAAGAAAAAGCGATAAGAAAAAGCTAAACCAAGATCAACACAGTGCATCCTACAACTGTAGAATAGAGAACAGGATGCCAATGTATTTAATTTCAAAAGAATTTACATGACAGTTAAATTTTGCTGTCCTATTAGGGCACTTGTATTTTAACTATGCAGGAAAAACTGATGGTATGCGTATATGACAGAGGTGTTGACTGATAAGGAAAGATTACAAAAGTAAATATGTGTATCTACTGTAGGTGATGATTAGAGAAGAGAAGGTAAAAGAACAAATATCACCTGAAGAGTATAAAGGGGAAAAAAATAAGACTTATTTACATTATAATGTAAGAATAATCAAATAAAATAAAGAGAAATAATAAAATGTGACTTGACAGTCAAGAATCTTGTTTTCAAAATAACAACACTTAAGGAGAATAAAGTCTTACTCTTTTGCAAACTAAAATCATGTTAATGCTTATTACAGTCCAGAAGTAAAAACCTGGCTCTCCTAAAACCACTGGTATAGAGCCTATTGGCTTGGCTGGGATCAAGCACTTACCCCAATTTTTCAGTGACAGAGGGGTGTTCTAGAGGTAGATCTTAGTTTCTGTAATTAAGATTTGTGCTGCAGATACTAGTAATTGCTATATCTTTCAAAGCTGGTAGTGAAATTCTGTTTTAGCCACTATAAGCCTAGTGAAGCCAATGAAATGACTCTGTACATTCATGAAAATTACACTAAAACTTAGTCCTTAGTTGTTTCTTCTCTTGTGTCCACTTCAGAAAATTCCATAGTCAGGCCAAATGGTGCCTTGTAGCTGAAAAAAACATAAAATCCCAAAGGTTCCTGGAACAGTAAGTTCACAATCAACATTTTTATGGAAGGCATCCAGCATATGGATAACAGCGTTGGTCTTCCAGCAACAGCTTCGAGCAAGACTCATTATGCTGGGTTAACACTTGCTTGCTAACAAGTATACATGTCCCATGGAAGACATTTTCCTGCCCTGGCACATCACAGATTGCTTAAGACTGTAATTAGTGGGAAACAATGTTCACTACCTGGTTATTGTTCTCTTTCATATTTACGCTTTGATCATATTTCATCCTACCTAGTTGTGATGTGGGACAATGTGTCTAGAGAATGTTCCTTTCCTCCAGCATTCTGCTGTTTCATTATTAATATGAATCTAAAAGTCTCACTCTGTGTTTATGTGAACAAGGTGGCAGACACAAGAAACCCACAGAACAAGATCAGTGTTACTACAAATCACTGAAGGCACCATGCAGGCTCCGGTGTGAAGAAATCAGAGCAAAATTTTTATTGCAAGGCCATAAGCTCTGTAATGCCAAGCAACATTGTGACTTTGCCGTGCTGCTTACCAGATGCTTTAAGTGAACCTAAAACAGCCTCTTAGGTGAGTCTACACTCCAGTCAATAAATTAAATAATTTGGAGTAGTATGCTTTTGTCAGTATTACCTGAGTTTGTCTACTTTTCAATTTATTTTATTCAAATTAGTTCAGAGTTATATCCACTGCACTGCTGAATAGACTTATCTTAAACGGAGATTTTGTTTTGTATTTTTCCATGTCAGTAGAAACCTTGGTTATTCACTGCCCAACACTCAGTGAAGGAAAGGTGGACAAAAGAAAACATGTAGTTGAAGAAAGATGTATTGCTACCCTCTGCAACAGACTAGTTCTGTGAGATGCTAACAACCCACAAGTCACAATGTGCAATAGCCTACAGGAATGGAGAAGGCATTCTTGTACTGCACTCATCTCAGGGCTAGGCAATATGTAATTCAATCAATACCATTACATTCCTCTTAGACTCTGTTATGAGAAATGAGAGGTTGCTTCATAAAAAAGGGCAAAGTTATACTTGCAGAACACACACATTTATTTTTAAGCACTGCAGGACTATTTTTATACTCTGAACTGTAAAAGAGTATGTTCACTGTTCTATCTCCTTAGTTGTTGAAACAAATACTTTTTAAGTAGAGGAGATGGCAGGCAATGCACACAAACATGGGACTGGGTCTTTTGCAAAGCACAGAGCTGAGTAATATTTACCCAGAGCTCAACAGTAGTTCTGCTCCTTTACATTAGTGTCATTGCAGTGGTGCAAAGAGGAATTATTCCCATATTATTTAACTCTGGGTTGATAACTGGAAATATGTCACCTACGTGAGTTAGATAAAGCAACTTCATAATGCTGCTTCTGCATGTATCGAAACAGGTTTTGATAATACACAACAAAATGAAACAAGTCACCAGTTTTCTTTAAATCTCTTTTCCAGTTTTAAAACAAGGAATTAAGCCAAAACAAAGACAACCTAGTTTAAGTCCATAAAAGAAAAAGTGTGACTGGTTAATCAGCTGTTATAAATGAATCACCGAAGGTATTTACACTCAGAAAGTCAAGCCAAGATCTCATCTCTTTCTCGTTTGTTTCATATTAGACACTAATTACACACTTTGTTGTTAGTTACGTGACAGTATTCCCTTCAGAACACTTCTTCCATACCTCATTACACTGGTTATCCACAGCAACAGTTCGACCTGTGGAGTAAAACTCATACAATTTCATTAAGTCCTCTTTCTCACAATCTAAAATGAAGACAACCAAGCAGACCTCTGCCTCCTTTTGTTTCTCATAGCATTTTATTTTTTGTAAGGATAATAAACACTCAATATTGTGATCTTACACCATGCAAAAGCCTAGTAGTTCTTGAGATACTTTGCCTTTAAGAAAAACAAAAGCAATCAATTACAACTGACTTTACTGTGTTTAAGTATTTCAGAAGTTAGAATATTTTAAGGGTTAGACCAGGAATATGAAAACTATATCCAGTCTCTGTCTTCGCTAGACCATTTTTGTTTGACCTTGGACAGGTTGCTTGATCTTTACATACTTTAATTCCTAATATCTAAAGCAAAGATAACATTTCTTTTCTTGCACCCTTTGACTGCTTTACCTGTTTAGACCACAGTACTCTGCGGCTGAAGAATGTCATTTGCTGCTTACAGAGTGCTTCACTAATGGAGCATTAGTCACTTTTAAGTATTTTTAGGTTTTGCTTGCTAGTCCTCCAAATGCCAGGCTGCTTTCCACAGAAACCTTGCCATCCATTATGACTGCAAAGTGCAGATTGCTTTCTGCAAACTGATTCCTACAAATGCTATCTGCCTTTGTGCAGGGCAACTTCAAAGCCAGCCAAATTTGCTGTCTGCTTGGTGCAATCCCCACAAGGACAAATAGAATTCATGGAGGTCCCAAACCTATACCCAAGGCAGTTAACTACCTTTTGAAGTGTGCTTAAAACAAAACGTTGGGGACATCTGAGCTTTATCAGGGGAGAACTCAGTATGGAAGAGTAGCTATTTTAGCACTGGATCTGCTGTGGGAATAGCTCCATGCTACAGTGCAAACACTACCATAGTATTTTCCAGATATTAAGGTTTGGTTTTTTTAAACCCAAACCTCTCCTAAAGCTGTAGAAAAACTCCATATTTGCTTTGTTTTGTTCTTTTTTAAAAAAACTTTGATATTTTGTGTAAAATTGTCTTTTGTAGGCAAAGATCTGATGCCTCAAATAATTATAAAATATTTTTACCAAGCACAGAAAATACAGGTTTTAAAATAATTAGCAACTGCTTTGAACAAAAATAGATTACATCAGATTAATTTCATCTAACTTATTTAGATATTCATGATGGCATGAAATACTCAGGTTCTGATTGAAAATACATTTCTCTTCTCCCTTAGCATCTTTGACTGCAAAATTGAAGGTACTATACCTCTGCTTGGATTTTAAGCAGAGGATTCAGTGACCATCCTATTAAATTATATACTGGGAAATGTTCACATATCCTAGAAAAACTCCAGGGACTTCATTTTTTTTGCGAAGAACACATCCTATTTTTGGAGGTTTTAATAGCCCTGCAGAACATTTCTGCTCCTGGATAGCTGAGTGGGTTTTCAAAAAGTTCCTCAAGGTGAAATACAGAATGACAGTACTGGTGATTCATAGGGGAAACAGAGTTGATTCACAAATGTAACCCAGGTTTTAACACTAAGGTATGTCTTGTTTATAGATAGGTTTTCAGCAAAGATGAAGCATTGTGTGAATTTGTCTTCCTTTTAAGTGTTTCATGAAAAAAAAATGGTAGAAAGCACCTGTCATGTTATTTGGTTTCTTTGTTTTTTTAATTGAAACAAAGCTAAATTCCTTTTGTTTACAACCTGCTCATTAATATGTATTGGTAAAGAAAATAATTAAAAACTACCAGTGGAAAAATAGCCTTAGGCTTTGCCTGCAGTATTTTTAATGGTAACTATTGAGTGTTAAGAATCTAGCACAAAACCAAAAGGTAACTTTCTTAAAATACATATTTTTACTGGAAATTTGCCAATGAAATAGTGTAGCACTCTAGCTCTGATGTCTTAAAATTGAATATAACATGCAAATGTTAAGGTCTTCTGGCTTTTAATGTCTAAAAATTCCTGGGGTAATTTGTGTTGTTTTTATTAGCTCTCAGTATAAAGTCATATTTGGCTGCCTAGCACTGTCACAAGTGAGAGATCTGAGAACTGTGGCACCAGATTTTCCTTTTCTTATATCCTGGTCCTTTTATAGCAGCTTGGGCTTAGAGCCAGAAGGAAAACTGAGGTTCTTTATAGGGAATTAGTGACTATTCTTCCATGAGGGCAATTCTGAGAAGGAGAATAATAGAATCATAGAATAGTTTGGGTTGGAATGGATCTTAAAGATTATCTAGTTCCAGTTCTCCTGCCATGGGCAGGGACATCTTCCACTAGACCAGATTGATCAAAGTCCCATCCAACCTGGCCTTGAACACTTCCAGGGATGGGGCATCTGCAGCTTCTCTGGGCAACCTCTTCCAGTGCCTCACCACCCTCATGATGAAAGAATTTCTTCCTAATATCTAAACTAAATCTACCCTCTTCCAGTTTAAAGCCATTTCCCCTTGTCCTATCACTACACATCCTTGTAAAAAGTCCCTCCCCAGCTTTCTTACAGGCTCCCTTTGAGGTACTGGAAGGCTGCTCTAAGGTCTCCCCGGAGCCTTTTCTTCTCCAAGTTGAACAACCCCAACTCTCTCAGTCTGTCTTCAGAGGAGAGGTGCTCCAGCCCTCAGATCATCTTCGTGGTCTCCTCTGGACTCACTCCAACAGGTCCATGTCCTTCTTGTGCTGAGGACCCCAGAGCTGAAGGCAGTACTGCAGAGGGGTCTCAGCAGACCGGAGTAGAGGGGCAGGATCTCCTCCCTTGACCTGCTGGCCACGCTGCTTTGGATGTAGCCCAGGATTCAGTTGGCTTTCTGGACTGCAAGCACACATTGCCGGGTCATGTTGAGCTTCTCCTCAACCAGCACCCCCAAGTCCTTCTCCTCAGGGCTGTTCTCAATCCCCAGCCTGTATCTGTGCTTGAGATTGTCCTGACCCATGTGCAGGACCTTGCACTTAGCCTTGTTGAACTTCATGAGGTTCACACAGGCCCACCTCTCAAGCCTGTCAAGGTCCCTCTTGATGGCATCCATTCCCTCCAGCGTGTTGCCTGCACCACACTAACTAACTAGACTAAGTAAACACCTTTCCTTCCTTCTTCCATGTCTCAGCTTAACTTGTTCACCACGTTACTCTCCATCCCTCCCAGTTCCCTTGGCGAGGAGATGGGCAGCGGAGGAGGTTAGAGTCAGTGCATAATGGATTATTTCTTCCATTTCTTGCTTCTTACTTGTTTTTCTCCATTGATCCTTGCTTCTTACTGCTCCCTTTCTCTGGATTGCGTCCTCCAAGGGCTGCAGTCCCCCAGGGGCAGTGCAATTTTTTTCCACTACTGTATCTCCAGCTGTTTCCCCACAATATCCCCTTCCATGTATCTCCTTTGTGCCTCCCCATGTGTATCTACTGCCCTTTCTGAAAAAAAGTTTAAGCAGAGGCACCATGTGCTTCTCTGGCTGGTGGCAGTTTTGGTAAGCAATGGGTCATTTCATTCATGTCAGAGCCAACTGGGTATGGCACAGGGGAGGACACAGCATCTTCCCACACAGGGCAGCTGGCAGCCTAACGCTGCCCAAACCCTGCCAGTTATGCTTAATACATTTCACCCCTTGCTTCTGCAAAACACTTTTTGAATGTATATCCATTATAAAGTCTACCTTTAACATCATCACAGCCTTAGCATGCGTACATTACAAAACTTGCCCTTCCATCTGGACAATAGGGTTGACATTGTAAGACCATATGTGTATGTTCAGTAAAACTCCATCACTCCTCTCTGCAAAGAAGGTTATTGAGGCTAACATTATAAGAAAAAAAGATCGTGTATCATGTATCTGTTACAAACTTCACCTCTTGCCCTTGCAAACCACAACATTGAAAAGGTTACAACAAAGTCTGAACATCTATCCATTACAATTTCTACTCCTTGTCTCTACAGACTAGATCATTAAGTTTAATATCATAGCAATCTGGCCTCGTATTAAAAATTTCAGACCTTGTTCCAACCCAACACACAGCTGAAAATATTACAGGAGTTTGAATATTTACCTGTTACAAAGTCAACTCTTTTTCTCTCCTTGGGGTTGTCATCTCCTTTGCTGGAGCAACAGGATCAGGCCATTGCTTATCAAGTCCCTCCATGAGCAGATCTCAGAGCCCTCTTGCCTTGCACAGTGCCCCAGACTCCTCAGAGCAAAGTTCTCCTGAGCCACCAGCTATAACCCAGTGGCTCCAGCTTTCCAACATCTCTATCGCCGTTGCATGGACATCTCTTTTGGGCAGTGGCTGTAGACAGCCTGCATTTCATTAATTTGATCTGGAGTAAAGGATCACTGCATGATGATTTCTATAAAAGATTAAACTTGATAGGCTTCATATCACACTCTCTCTGAACATACTGTGTGGCAGAACTATTTTAGGACCAGATGCATTTCTGTTTCCTACTGCAAACTGGGAAAAGAGGAAAGAGGAGGAATTAGTTAAAAGACAAACAGCTTCAAAATCAACTTTCAGCTTCAAATCCCAGGCTCTAGTTAAAGAGAAGCATATTAATGATGCATTACCTCTTTTAATTAGATTTTTTTGGATACTAAACTGACATTACAAAGAGGGAGAGAGAGAGTTGTCAGTTTTATCTTACCAGTGACTTTAACTATAAAGCATGCAGTATCATTCAGCCATTAAAACCACTGTTTGGGATGAGCATTACTGATGCCTTAATTAAAAAAAAACGTGTATAGGGTAGAAAGCAAAATAGCCAGATGACAGTAAAAGAAAATACCCTCACTTTCACTTGCTCAGATATGGATGATCTACCAACTACAAAATGAAAAAGTCTTTTAAAAAATGCACTGTTTTGCAAAATTGCCTTTGGTCTCTGTATTGTAATATATCTTTACAAAGGAATAACAGGTAAGTGGGTCGGAAAGATACTTATTTTTTATTTACTCTCAGGCTGCACCACATAGGTTACACCAGAATACGTAGTTTTGTCATGAAAAAGAAAATGGATGATGCCAGAAAATTCTGTTTTAGTGTTTAACAGATGCTTTCAGAGAAAATGACTACTGAGGAGGATGCTCAGAGAATGCTGACAAAAAAAATCAGTGTTGATGCTTCCAGAGTAAGAAAAAGGTATCTTTGTCACCAAAAAGCCATATGAAATGTCATTAACTTGGCAGCTTTGGAAACCAGTTTTAAGATTACTCAGCAGCGCTAAGTGAAAGACTGGAAAACCACATCTTTGCTGAATGTGAGATACGACCCATCCCGTGCATTCACCTCAGCTGTGCAGCTGAACTGCACAGCAAATATTGGAGAGTACAAGATCTCACTGAAAATGGAGCTTCTGGTGGTGCTTGCTCTACCAGTGTCACATGCTATGGCGTTTTCTTTAACATGAACTCCGGAGCTGTGTCTCACCCTGACAAGATTTTGTTTTATACACAGTTTAGAAATAAATTTAGCTCCCTTTGAACTCTTGCCTTTGAAATTATATTTAGGAAGTTCCTTATGACAAAAGAGGGATCTTGTTATGCTGGGATAAGAGAGGGTGTTCACATATCAAGAACAATTTCCATTCACTTTAATAAATTGAGGAAGACTCTTTTTTAATCCTGCTTAATTCCTGTTGATGTATGTAAGCAAGTCTTGGGTTTTTTCCTAACCTGGTTCAAAGTTCTAACTCTTTATGCCTCTCCCAATCAATGGACAGCATTGTAAATAGCTGGTAAATTGTAATAAATGAAATTATATAAATAATGAAATAAGATTGAGAATGGCTAAAATGCAGAAGTCACACACAAAGCTATTGGCAAGTCAGCAGGAGAGGGAATATTCCACAATTAAAACAAGGTCAAGGACCTAGAAATTAATCTAGCAGGATCACTTATCAGTGATGGGAATAGGAAACAAGGGAGAAATAAACAGTTTGTAGAGTCTAAAGCTGAAAATAGGACATCATGGCTTAACTAAATTTCAAGAGAATTTTATCTCTTAAAAAAAAATCTTCCTTATATTTTAGTCACTTGGAAATCACTATGGATAGCTGAACTGGTTTGGAGAAATTCACCACTGAATGAAAGCTTAAATTTGGAAAATATTTGGGAAGCCACCTCTTGCCTCACTGACCTCCAACTAACATTTCTACTCTCTCTGTTGGAGTGCCAAACCCATACTGTGGATTTGACAGGCCTGTGATGGTAGCTAGTCTTGAAAATTTACATGCTCAGGCACTTCCACTATATCATAGGTTTAGAATGTAGTTAGTAGACAGCTTTTTCTTAAATGAAATGTACCTCAAAGGAAATAAATGTAAAGGCTTTGATCGTGCTAATAAAAGTCATGGACACTGATCATCTTGCTAAGAAAAGGAAAGTTTCAGCTCTTCTCAAATTTTGACAATAACTTAATGAAATTATTTTTTTTTTGGTTAAAAACAGACAGAAAATAATCATTGATTTAAGATGGAATAAAATTTGATTACACTATACCATGACTGTATATTATTATTGATAAAAATATATTCCCCAGACAGCATTTGTATATTGCACATTTTATTACCAAAGCTCTTCAGTGATATCAAGAAATACATTATTATGTTCTTCTGCAATAAATATATTTTCTTAATATGTTATTGATACAGAAAGAGAAAGAAGGAAGTCAATGTTGTCAGCTACAGCATCTTATCCAGTATACCTCAATGCAGATAACTGAACTTACACTGCAGAGTTACTGAATATCTGAACATCCACAACTTAATCTTAGGTTAATGGCTACAGATGTTCAGCACTACAGGAAATTAAAAGTGTCTCAGGTTCATGCTCTAATTCAGAGGCTTCTTATGATTATTTTTTTTCTGGGTGATTTACATCAGGTGAAAAATGTCATCCAAATCAGAGAACTGGTTTGATTTCGTATGTGCTAGATTCATGTAGAAACCCCTATTATATAAAAAATAAATATATTAACATTACATGTTCATGATAAAATATTAATTACTTCAAAATTGACAGGTTTCCTAAAAATAATATCATAACCTTTGTAGCTGGTTAGACCTTTCTCTGCCCCATAACCCCTGAGCTGGTTAGATGAAAATGCAATTAAATGCCTGTTGTTAAAAATGAGTAGAAAGCAACACATACTTAAAAGTGCAATGAAAGGAGACAAATCACTTCCTGAACCTGTTAGAAATAAACCTGTTAGATAAACTATTCACAAAGTATATAAACACATTTCTTCATCTGCCTTCCATTTGACATCTACATTTACATATTGATCGTTTATAGGTAAATAGTATTCCTGCTCTGTTTTTTAAGGGAAAGGAGCTGGTCTTAGCTCTTGCCCATAAAAAGTCCATTGCGGCCACATCTTGCTAGGAGGATGATTTTGTTCAGTCTTCCATGTCTGTGAATTGTGATAGGACTGGAGGGAAGATAGTATCAATACACTCAATAAGGGAAATGCAAGCTTCCTCCTGACAGATCCATACTGCCATGAAGATGCTTCTTTTTTTAAATCCTGGTGGCTGTAAAACAGTGGCTGAATGTGAGATTATATGAGATTTTACACATTTTGCAGTGTTGCATGAAGTTCAAAGGCTGTTATTTTCCATAAAGGTTTATATTTTTGCACTTCAGATAATAACATGGGTTTGTGGCTTAATGTGTTATATATGCAATTTTGAACTTAAATCTACTCCAGGGCTCATGTATAAACTAGCTACTTGATTATGAAGGATAAAGATTTTGATTAATATGTGGGCAAAAGAGACTTCACTTCATAGGGTTAATAATACTGGTGAACTGTTCTGGCAGAGCTGTGTGTTAATATTTGATCAGCCTTATTGTTCTGGAGTGGTTACAGCCAAAATGTGTTAAAAAGTTATCATCACCCCTGTTTACCCTCAGATTGTCACTGTCTTTTATCCAGATATGATCCCACCTCAGTGTAACTGTCCATGTAATTGCTCCCTAATCTAGTTCTATCAAAACGATAATATTTTAAAGTCAAACCAGAACATCCATACTGTTAAAATAGTCACACTAGCCTGATGAACCAGTTTGACAGAACTGGCAAAAGGAGTGACTGCATATATATGGTTATTTTGGCAAAACAATAGATTCTTCTTTTGTTATAGGAGGAGAACAAGGATAGTAGGAGCCTAAGAAAATAGTATCCTAATCCACCTCAACTGCAATTACAACAGTATCTCTACTCACACCTCTGATTCCTGCTCATGGACTGGTTACAGAAGTATGCATATTTGCCCTTGAAGAGTTGTACTGTTTTTGTGAATGATCTTCTTTTTCTGTGACTCTTATTGATGCTCAAAGAGGTCTTCAAAAAATTTTCATTGTAAAGCACCTACATGTTTATCTCAGTAGTTGGGCTGCCTTGCATATGTCTGTGTATAACACACATGTATACTTGCTATGAGAGGCAGATGTTTTTATTATTTAGATTGTTTTTGGTAGCTAAGGGGTAAATGAAAGTACTGTGAGGATAAATCATAGCAAAATCAAATCAGTCAAGACGCAAGTTAATTTTCATCAGAGTTTTTCTTTTAATGGCTAGGTATAGGCTTCTAAATTCATACCTAGTAATCTAAGTAAATGAGCTCATTGCAAAAGTACTGAATGGCATTACAAAGGCAGCGGGAGAAGGCACTTGCCTGGGGTCACTAAATAAATGGTGTTCATGTGAGACTGGAAACATGTAGCTCTGCAGAACGAGCTTGTAGGAGTGAGAATTGAGTAACAGAGTCATTACATAAATGCAAGGAGGGGTAAACGTACAGTGAGGAACAATGAGAAGATCTTTACCTTAAGGGGCTGAGTAACCTTATGGTATCATGACTGCAAAAAAGCTCTCAGATATGCTGAATGCACTTTTCATCTGCCTTTTCCCATATTTTAAACAAATTGATCTTCAAAGTGTTAATAACTCTGCAATTTCTTTTCTGGTATTTGTCATGTGAATAGTAACAGCTACCATACAAAGATAAGTTAGTTGATATGAGCTTATTACAATTTACTGAAATATTTTCAGAGAAATGCTCAGTAATTTGTTCTCCTTCTTGTATAACCCCACATGATTCTTGGAAAAAATTGATGTAAATTTTGAGCAATAAATAAATATTTTTCTCTGCTGGAATATATGAAATGAAAAGAATTTGCTTTTTGTTCTCACTGTAGTATGGCAAATCTTTCTGTGGTGGTAGCTTGGTAGGTAGTGAATGAGTTAGATGTGTCAAATATAATAAAACAGCAGGTCAGATACTAATTATCAGCAAAAGGATTCACTGCCAGTAATAAAGAGACATGATCTTGTGCCTCCAGGATCACAAACTGTGTGTGGTTTTCTCTTTCTAATTTGAAGCTCTGGAGAATCTTAGCTTTAGCTGGCCTTGGCTCTAAATTCTTGAGATATCAGATATTTCACCAAAATAAAATTTAGGGCATGAATGGAAGTAAATTGGTGTAATTCTGGGCAAATTTCATTGAATGTAAGTTATTTTGAATGATTCACTTAAGAATCAATAGAACTATAACTGGCAGAAAGTGTTAGACGAGTTGAACTAAATCTTAGGTAATTAAACTTATTAGATAATTACCCAGAATGAACAATTTTGATGTGCTATAAATGAACCTTTCTTACCTCCTTGACATTTAAGTGACCATCAGAAATAGTTCTGATGTAGATTTAAGCTGCCCTTGACTACTTTTTTGACATCAACATTCAATGTGGTTCCATATTTTCACTCTCTATATAATAAAGTTTAGTCTATGAAAATACTTAAGTCTAATTACATACTTTACTGCTTTTTTATGAATAGAAATAGCTTAAGAATGATTTTTCCTCTTCATGATAGCTTTCAACTTTCAAAATCTGTTTGTATTTTTTTTTCCTTCCTTAATTCCTTTGTTCCTTTCTGTGTCTGACTTGGAGGTATGTGACTTCACAAACCTACTCCTTATAATCTTTGTCTATATGTGTGCTTTTCTGCAAAATATTTTTGGTTTTGCTGAAACTGTGAAATGTCTGAGAATAAGACCAACCCAGTTCTAACTGGGAACTCCTGACCTCAGAATCTAAACCTATGTATTTTATAAAAAGACCTCATCTGCATGAATTATACCAAACTGTGAAATATGCATCCAAATATGTATGGTTGCAATACCTAGTATGATGTGCAAATTTACAAAAGTGGAAAAATAATCAGTCTTTGAAAAAATCTATTTACAGTTGCTTTTCTTTTTTAAATATTATCTTGCATAGTTTTTCAGAAATCTATAATAACTATGATGCCAAGGATAATCTGAAGTAAAAATGGTAGGATTTATTACTAAATTGAGTGCATAGTTCCACTAAAACGCTAATGACTTTTACTTCCTATTAGTCCATGGTGGTGAGACAAGTGAAATCACAAAGCTACATAACTCCATACTAAAAATAAAATTTATCAACATAAAAGACGTTTTATTGCTCATAATACCCTACACACATTGGCTCCATCCAGGCATAGTATTAAGAATGACACTAAAGAATGAGTTTACTTTTAGAAAGCATTGTTTTCCACTTAATGTCAAGACCTTGATATTACACTAATAAAAACAACTATGTAATGGAGAACATTTAAATACTCATGACTAATTATTTTGTTAGTATAATGAGTAGTATACCTATGTACTGGTATCTCCATAGTAAAGCAATTTTACAGAGATAGTGACAGAAGGGCTACTAAATTGTCTGTATGAAAGGTTGGACTAAAATATTTATTCCATGTTCTGTGAACTGAGATTTAAAATAAGAATTTATAAAATAATTTATCAGAGAACACTTCTTGTCTACATAATCTGAGTTTAGGGATCTTTAAAGGAAGTGATTAAATAAGACACGAAATATTAATGCTTAAGTACTCCTAAGTCTATTGAAAGAAAAATGTTCTATACTGCTCAGAAATGGGTTTCTGTCTGGGTCTATCTCAAAGTCTTGTGAACTTCATATAGTTGCTTCAATTACCTTTTCAGGATGTAAATTAAAGAAAATGAACAAATGAAAGAAGAGATTTTGATTGTATTTATTCTAACACGTGATTCTGAAAATGATACTGTTGAAGAAACCACAGAAATTTACTTTCATAATGGAGGAGGGCAGACAAAATTTTTTTATACGAGTTGAATCTCAAACTAAAAAGGAAATAAATTGCAATTTAACCCTTTATAAGTTTAAAAGACAGCTTTCTAATTCTTCTTCTGTATATTCTGACTTCAAAGTTCAGTTTTGTAAAGGGATGTGGAAGTCAAAGGAGGTTGAGATTTGCCATACTGCTTCCAGATCCAATGAAGGTTTTACCATTTTAGAAATCCTGCAGCAGGTTCTGCCTTTACTCATGGATATTGGATTTAGGGTGGCTGTTCTAGTAATTTATCTACATTTCCCGAAAAAACAGTAGAGCACTGATTTTTATTATGACTAAGACCAGATTCAGAATTTTAACTCATATTTAATATTGTTACCTCACTGCCTGTCTGCTTCCTCATCAGCATTGTGGCATCTCTCAGGTCCAGCATGGAGACACCACCCTATACTCTGCTCCTGCAAGCTCTAACGCTTGATTTCTCAGACTTGTGTTTCTAACCAACCTGATCTCAGAGACATTTTCTCTAAAATACATGCAAAGTCTGAATAAAGATACTTCCAAAAAATGCCAAGAGGAATCAGATTTTGGGCATCTTTCTGCAGCTCTTCTTCAGTTCCTCTGAGGTAAAAGGGAGCACAGGATATTTAGCAAATTTTTTGTACACCAAAATATTGTCTTTGATCTGACCATTCCCAAAGACGTACTGTAAAGAACTCAGTTCAACAGCATTTCATGGTTATAGAACTCTATTCCTTATTTCTTACCCAGACATCTGTGTCAGGGGACTGGTGAAGCTTTCACAGTTCTTATTCTGATAGGCAAATTACACCCATGGCAATTTATTAGTCCTTACTAAATTTCAATCTCTTTATTTCCTCCTCTGTTAAAATGAATTTGTAATAATGATTTTTTTTCTCCCCTACTTTAATTTCTTTTTAGGGGTTTATTAGTGTATAGCTTCAGAAGGCTTATCTTCCCTGTATTCTCTTTGACATCTTAATATATCTTTAGGTTAGTTTAATGCTCTGCCTGCCTCCTATTCTCAATACACTTATTATCTATGATAGGTGTAATAGAAACAGTGTTACTTTTGAAAAATGGCTGGACATTTCGTTACTGTCATTTCACTGAGAAATAGGAGTTTGTTCAATGAATATGAAAAATACCAGCAGAAATAAAAGATCATAAGGGCTAAAAAAATCAAAGCAATTTTTCTTCTTTTCAGATGCCAGATTGAGACTCCTCAGTGTACTTTAAACAATGATTTATTAGTCTTTTGAGATTAGATAAGTTTATGTCTTCTTAAGCAGAAATTTTTCTTATCCTAAAAATAAAAGGGTAATAGCATAATGTACTAATTATTCTTGAAGTTTATATGTTAATGTGTTTCTGAATGGAATTCCTTTTCATAGCTGTCCCTACTTCCATGTATCTTGATGTAATAGCTGCAGTCCTAACAAAAGAGTAAATTATAAACATAGTAAAAAAATCTAACCTGTTAATGAGAAGAAATGTATTTTCAGATAGCAACAAAAATACTGTTTTGTCATATAATTTTCCATTTCATTCACTATTTCATTTTTATCTGTAATCTTCAGATTAGGTTTAGTTCCTGGAAAATCTCCTGCAAGGACAAGACTCCCTCTACATAGGGCAAATTGAAAAAATACATCGGTCTATTTGCGTACAGACTACACAGAGGTCAGCCACCTCAGTTCTGTCACATAATTAACCCTGGACTGGTTCTTGCATGTTTTTTCAGTTTTGCCTCTTTTCTTGGTTATCTGTTTCTCAGAATGCTAAAAAAGCAAGAGAATACTTGGAACCTTTAAAATGGCAGAAAGTGCTCATTAGTATTCAGCTGAAAGACTAACTAGACAGTGATCATTGCAGGTAAGCTGAAGATTTGTAGAACCAGAAAGCCTCATTTCATTTCGCTTACCATCAAAGAAGGAATAGAAGAAAAATTAAGAATGAGAAAACGGGCAGGACAAAAAACCCCACATTCCAGTTAATTAAATCTCCTATGTTTAGTTTTCTAAAAATACCTTCTATTCACAAAAGCTTGTATGTCTGCTTTTCCAATGATATCTGTTAGCCTAATAACATTTCTCTGGAAATCTTATCTTATTAAGGCATTTGCCACTGGCTGTTCCAATATGTAGAGAATGGATTAATTCAACAAAAAAATGATGCAAGTTGAGAGGCATCTGTTTAGTGAATTTGCACTGGTTCATTGTTTGATATTATCATTGTAAAATAAGAGACAGTCATCAATTTTCACTGAATTTTGAGTTGCTGTGTTTGTCTGTGGTTCATGTGTCAAGAACACTCTAAAATGACAAGAAGATAAGATTCATATAAACTCTTGAAAAGCAGAACAAGTTCTCTGTCCCTGCAGGCTGAACATCTCAGTAATTATTGGCGAAACCGCAGGGCCAGAACCTTAGCAGTTGTAAATCAGTAAAACTCCATTGAGCCCAACAAAACTACTGTAATTTACAGAAGCTGACTGTTGCAATATAATTTTAGAAGATTTTATTTCCAAGACACACTCTACCTAACAGCAGGTGCAAAGTACTTTCTATAGTTTAAGCTATTTGTGAGGAATGAGACAGACTTACTAGGAGGAAAGGATTTAGTGCAGTTCATGTGAAAACTGTGGCGATTGATTTAAAATGAGCTTTAAAAAGATTTGCGCAGCACTTGAAAAGAGCAATGAGTTTTGAATTGCCGGTTGTCTGAGGGGCAGCTCATTATGCATTAGAAACAAACTTCATTTTATACAAATGTTTCAAAGGTTCTTCTTGTATAGTGCTCAATCAGGTATTTTCATGCTTGTGCTCAATATGGCACTACACTCTTCAAATTCTGCAACCGATAACAGGAAAGTTATGGAGTAACTCAAGTGTACCACCATTGCAAGGATTCTGGAATCTCAGTGCATGAGCTGACTGTGTTCCATGCTATTTTGCTTGATTTTTCAGACAATTCAGCCTTAGATCCACAAAATAACTCTGTTGTGTTCCCTATCTGCTGGCAACCTCTAATGTAAACAGAACAAAGATGCCATGTCGAACTCACAGCCTCATATGAATACAAAAAAGTGCCATTAAATAGTATATGCTCGTCATTAAGGAGCAATACTTTCTCATTCAATAGGATGGTACTTTGTGTGATATCAAACAGTAACTATAAAGAATGTACATTTTAAACCGAACAATTATTTCAATAGCCCTTTAAAACTCCAATATTATGTTTTTTAACTACCATCCTGCTTAAACTATTTGTTTCTCTTATGAGAATATTGCATCAAAAGGGGGATCACTTTTGTTAAGGTACCCTTATGTAACAATAAGGGAAAAAAAAATTTATAGGGTTGAAATTTATATTGGTTCTAAAATAAGATCTTAGTTCCTCAGCTGATGACACATATTAAAAAAATAACCACATTTCCTTCTTATTCTGATCTGTCCCTGACACTTCTAGAGCGATGACTGTAACTTCCTTATGGTTCAGTACAAAACCACTTTAGATGCTTAAGTCCCCTTAGACTCCCTTCAGTCACCTAAAACAATGGGTGTTCTTTTTCCTCCTTATGAAGAACTATGACTTTTGTTCTTTTGTCTTGTGTTGTTTGCCTTCTTATGTAGCTTTTAGTTTGATACTGCAGATCTTGTCTTTTTACATTTTTTTTTTAAGTGAACTCATTGACAACTACAAAACTGTAGATTACCTGAAGTTGTCAAAATTGAATTCTTTATTCCTTTCATCAGTAGAGAATTTTTAGGAAAAGATATACATTAAGTGTAGCATTGTAGCTTTCTGAGAATATTTTTCAAGCTTTTTCAATCATCTCACTAAATCTCTGGTTTCCTGTTTTGGGTCTCTTCTACTCCACAATATTGGAGGATAGTTAGGATCCTAGATTTATCACATGAAAAGAAAATGTTATACACATTTCTTGTAGCCTTGAGTTATACAGAATGTCAAATCTTTTTCTTAGTTGTACAGTTAGGTGCTTACCCATAAAGAACAGTAAGTATTAGGTATTTTGTGATACTACCATTTTGTACTTTTGAGCCTTTAAGACAATTTTGACAAGATTTCATAGATTCTGTGCCACATATAGCTTATAGAAACGAATATTCCATTATAATAATATTGTTTCACTTCTGGGTTTGTCAAAATTGGATTCTGTTGTTTAAGAATTGAAAGCTCTAGCTCAGAATGCAATTTTAAATAACTTTTACTGCAGTGGCTTTAGCTGTATAGCAATGGAATCTCCTCTGTTAAATATTTCACATCGTTATTTCCTTTTTCTTTCTTTCTTCTTGCAAAAGATGTTGTGCCCTTATCAGCAATTTGCCATGCCTCATTCCTTGCCTGTAAGCGACTTCTCTTTTAACCAGCATTGGTGGCATAAAATGGCCACAGGTGTAGAAGTGTACGAAAAAATGTCTTCTCACAGTAAAGTCAAGCAGAACTATCCACTTTATCTAGCATGGAAGTGACTTAGAAAAAAAATATACACTTTCAAAACATTTCTTAGTTTTTAAAGGACAACTTTACTGAGAATAACATTTTGCATGCTAGATTTACAATAGAGAAAAAATTCCAGTACTTCATTTTTTCCCCCCCAATAAATTCCTCATTGGGACAAAAAAAAATAAATCTGTAGTTATTTGGGTATACCACAATCCTTACCCAACTTCTTTTCAAATGCCTCCGCAAAACAGGAAGCCTTGATGAATGAGCTTCTAATGTTTAAAAGTGGACAGAAGAATCTATTTATAGAAATTGGAGAAATAGGAACCCTGACTGAAAATACTCAACCTGCAGCTCTGTTCATTTTGTACACTGGGACAAGCCCACCTAAGTGTCCCAGCTTACCCCGAGTGTGGTAATACATGCTGGAAAAGTTACGTGTACTGTCTGATCTCACACCATTTGAATTTCAGTGCATACATCAGAAAATAGTTCTACCTAGGAGACAGTAATTACTAGAACAATTCTGGAAAACCATGTGTTTGTAAGTATCTCACAAATGGTGCCTCTTAATGCCAATTACTGTAGCTTTTGATATCTCAGTAGTCTATCCATCAATGACCACAGTCCTTCTCAAGGTGACCATGACATAGCTGAACAGAGGAACGACTCCAGCTGAAGTAGCAAACTTTGATGGTGACAGAGTTTCAGAGGGAAGGATGGGGTGATAGGGAGCAAAGGTATTTCAGCACAATGTGGTTTATCTATAAAGAAAATGAGTCCTTTGAATCTCAAATCTTATTTATAAATGAATGATTACAATCAATTAAGGATAATGTAGAGTAATATTGCATTGACCAACCTTAAAGTTAGAGACACATATGCTATAAATATGATTCATGTGTGTGATATGTTAAAAATGTAATGCTCTTTATATATTCTCTGTGAACAGTTTCACAATTTTATTCAATATATGCTGAAACGTTCAGAAACTGTATACCTTCTCAAAGCACTGTAAGCCTCCTATAATCATTACTTTGCTTCAGTAAGGTCAACTTAGAAATTGATTTTAGGGTGATTAGCAAGAGTGAACAAAAAAATAAACAGAAAAATCCTGTGATGATTTTACTTCTGCTCATGTTTAAATTTTACTGAATCTCCCTATTCACTGACTGATTAAGAATTAAATATTACACAACCTGAAAAAATAAGCCTATCATTTATGGATATTTATATCTGTGCATATTTATATGGTCCTGATCCATGGATAATCCCTTTAGGGATCATCAGCATGAAGAACACAGAGTCACAGAAATCAGAGGTGGGAAAGAAACACTGTTTAGATCATTGGATTTATTGCCTTGCTAGTATAGCAAGATGGATTAGGAAGGCACCAGTAAATTAAATATGGAGAGTTTTCAGGTACATAAGATTTACCACATTTTATTAATAATTGAGTTTTCAGAGTATTCCTGCTACAGGGCTCAGTAAACATTCCGTTTAATTGAGGCAAGAATATGTTCACTGATCCAAATTTAGCATTTTGTCCAATCTCAGAAAAATAATGTTTTATTTACTTATTTATCTTTTGTAGTGCCTTTGGATATTTTTAAGGGGCATTGTTGTTTTTTTTTTTTTTTTTTGTGAAATGTCTCAACTGGTCATCAGTCTTTCAGACAAACAGTGACCTAAAAGATTGAGGAAAGGTTGCCTGAAGACCAACATTTTTTACAGACTATCTGTCTTCCCCTTTCACATTTTGTTTTGTTTCCTATAGTTATATATATGTTCTGAACAACTAGCCATTAACCAGATATTGTATTGAAAAAAACAATAATAACCTAGAATATATATATTTTTTTTACTTTGTTTTCAGTATTTTTTTCAGATGCACATGGTGTCTGTACTTTTGCCTATACAGAACAGTAGCTGTTTTTTCTTAGACTTTTTTGCTGCCACAGTATATGTTAAAATACATGTCTAAAAATTTGCTTTGGCTTAGAGTTCAGCAAGCACCATGGGTCCAAAAGTGCTGAGTTTTAGACATATTTTAGATACATCAGATTCACTGTGCATGCATAAAGCATCTGTGCAACATATGCTCACTTAGAGCTGATGGGTCATGGATGAACAAGTGAAGTGGTTATTTGTTTGTGATCCCTTGAAATTCTGAGCAAATCAGCCAAGGGACTGTTTCCTGCACAGACAAGTGGAAAAGGGAGATATGTCCTGGAAGCTCTCCTCAAGATGTTATTGGGAGATACTTGCAAGGAATAGAAGCTTTGGTTCCTTGAAGTCATATTTCTAGCTGCCTGACATTACCTATCATCTGTTGCAAAATAGTTGTAAGGAAAGATGAAGAGTTAGGTCACCCTTGGGGGAAAAAAAACCCAAAACACTATAAATTTTCAGTTACTAAGTCAGCCTTGAGTGTAAACAAAACAGTAAGACTGCAGGCATGGTTCTTAATACCTCTTAATAGATTTTAATAATAATAGATGTTAAAAGTTCTTACCAGTAGGTATACAAATACAAATCTGTATGCAAATATTAAGAAGGTTATATTATAGCTATGAAGAAGGTAGCCTTCTACATTTATTAATTTATCATAAAGCATATTTAGCAGTTGATAATAGAGGTGTTAAGACAATTTCAAGGAATTTGGGGAGTAATAGCAAAACTATGAAAGGCAAAGGTCGGGACCCACTCTTCTGTTAAGTACAAACTCTGGAAGGCAGCTTTATAGTTTCAATACTCCTATACTCTTTTTCTCTGTGCTTTTTTTAGAAAGAGATATATAATAATAAATTGCTGTGATCTGAGCTGATATCTCTACGTATAAAATAGTTAAGAGGTCTATAACTGCAAGTTAGAAATATACTGTGAAATATAGACTGTAAATCTAGATGCCTATGGTCACTTAATCAGCAATAATATCTTTTTTAAAGATAAGAGGAAAGATCCTTTATCCACAATACCTGTTCAGAGTAAAAATGATCAGTAATCCCCTCACACAAGAATGTATAGTATCAAACAGAATGATAACAGAAAAGAATCAGAAGACTTCTCTTAAGAAAGAATTGCCAATTAAAAATGATGTATTTTTTTAGCTGCAAAAAGAAATACATGTTATCAGAACATATACTAAGTGTCCTCAAAAGGTACTTTTGTCATTTTTCCTTTGAAATGCCTGAGATTAAACACAAAACCCATTCAAACTAATGTCTACTGATTTTAAATTTTTCTTTAGAAGCTTCCAAATTTTTTATCTTTTTAATCTTTTAATTAAAAACATTTTTCATTACTAATGGTTTATGTCCAATCTAACAAAGTAATCTGATGCTCCAAGTGGTTAAAATAATATTGAAAAAAAATTCTGTGAGCATAGGGCTCATGTGAATTTCAGTATTAATATAATCTGGTAATTTCAGTAATTTCTTACAAAATTGAAAAAGACAATCAGAGGACAAAAGAAGCTGACAAAAAAGGTCAAAGACATGTATAGTAACTTCTAAAGTCTGAATAACATTTTTAATATTTGTAAAGAATGTATCATCTTTTAAAAGTACCTTTAGGTAGCTTTAAATAACATCTATTAAAAACTCATAAAACTGTAGTGTTGCCTTAGGAAACAGACTGACTAAAAGAAAAAACAAGCAAACATCCAGCAGCCAATTTAAAGATGCTCTGAGATTTTCCAATTTGAACTGTTAGAGGTATGATGCAAGGTATTAAATAAAGTGAAATTAGCTGAAGATGTTAAGACCAACTTGTAAAAAGTACTAGAACAATGAAGCAAAAAAAGCATTTTGTTTTCCCTGTTTTTTGAAAGAATGGGTTAAAAACACTATAAACACTATCTCCTTCCTGTTCTTCTTTCACATATCAAATATCACAGTCAATCATATTCCCCTCTGCACCAAACATAGCTGAAAACCACAGAGGCATTACAGTACAGCACAGCACAAAAGATTGAGGAATTTTTCAGTTCAGTGCTTGTAATAACTGAGAAACAATAGAGTAAATAACTGTAAATACATCAACTCAGATGAAGTAAGTTCTAAATTGTTGTTAAAGAATTAAATGCAACCTTTTTCTTTACTGGAATTCTAGGAACATTCCATTGCAATTTAAACAATCCGATCTTTCACACACTTCCAGCTTCTTGTGTTAATTTTTTAGTTTAGATATTCCTGAAGACAAAGTATTACCTATTTATCATACCAATGGAGAAACTAAACGTAAGACTTGTTTTAGATTATTTATAGTAATTGATCTGCACATGTCAAGACTATTCTTTTTTTATATTCTCTTGAGCAATGAACATTGTTCTCTTTGGGCTTAGTTATGATTTCTGTTATTGACCGTTTATAAATTGTTACTTATCCGTGCTAAATAAACCAGAAATAGTTAACTCATGAAGATTTTTCATTCTCCATCTCTAAGCTTTTATACAGTACAAACATTTACATTATCTCTTTCTGATTTTCACATTTGATGTTTTCTACTAATAAAGCTCTTATGGCTTCCTTTGGGATAGACCTAGTCTCAAAAATGCAGCTTCTTTGAAAAGATCTTTATAAAGGAAAAAGTCCATAAAGATTGTAACAGAACTTGTCACTGTTCATTGTTTACATACTCTTTTTTTAAATCAGTGCACTAATCGCAGTTAATAAATGTGATACCAAACTTAAAGGAAAGAAAATATGTATTCCAGGATTCAGAAGTGTGAAGAAACAGATCAATTCTCAAATTTGTCCTGTTATTTGTTAGCTGGGCAAATTTTAATAACTTTCAACTGAAGTCACCTGTTGTCTAGGAAAATACCTGAAAAAATATTAAAAACTTTAAAATTAAAAAGAAATAATAGCACAGATTTTCAAACAGTTTTCCAATAGTCTTCTATGATAACATCTGAAACAAAACATAAGGTCTTACTTAAGTATAGTCTATATGTTATTTCCTTTGAATCAATGCTACTGTTTTCATGTTTAATTTTTGGGTTGGGCTTTTTTGACTGTTAGGCCATGACGTTGCTCGTATATTAGGGAACATATTGTTTTGTTCACTGTAGAGTGTAAACCCTGATAGCTTGGTGGGTATATGTGTATAAATACTTACAAAATAAAAGTTGTTTTATGAAAAATATCAAGCATTTCAACCACACATGGAGTTTTTATTTTTATTTTTATTTTTATTTTTATTTTTATTTTTATTTTTATGTCACAGTAGGAAAAGATAGACAAATCTGAGCAGACTATCTAATTTTTTTAACCAGGGAACCATTTGAAGCAATGTTTAAGTGAATGGTGTAATGATTGATACAACATTAGGGAAGCTTAAGCAGGGAAAATAATACTTTGGAATTGACAACACGCCCTACTTACTTTGTGTCCCTAATGGAAAGATGTCACCACCAGAAAGATGTGCTGAATGTTGTATAAACTTGCTGTGTTTAGGACAAATTACTTCAACCTTTAAATTAACATTGCTTGACACCTCAGTTATAATTTTAATGAATAAGTGAGCTGTCAGAAGTTTGAAGACAACTGACATTGCCTTCATTTGTGTTAATAAAAGAAATATATAATACCGGTTTCTGTCTTCAGTTGTTTCAGAGAAAAATGCAGTCATTAGCAGCTGACAAACAAGATAAAATCTGGCCCCAACTGTCTTGTCTCCTGTTAGTCCTCTGGTAGCAGATCGTTAGTGTTCATGCTGATCCACCCATACACTGCTCTTGTCTCCTGGGAAAACTCTAAATGGAGTTACAATTGACAAGGAAGTTATGATCCAAAGCTCATTTAGTTTTGATGTGTCAAAAAAAATCCATTTTATTACAAAATAAACCTGTCTGTTGGTTAGAAGTAAAATGAAGAAACAGTCCAATAGTGAGCAGCTTTGTGATCAGTTTCTTTTGGAGGTTTTTTTTTCTCTTAACTGACTGTCCTAACCTGCACGTAACTTTGGGCAGCTGCACTTTATGCCTTTTACTGCTGTATTTTCCTTTTGCATAGCTAAGTAGACCCGGAGTAAGCAAATGTAACGGGAGAGAACAAGCCACACATACTTACTTTGGCATACCTGTGCTAACATCCTGGATAGCAATTATTATTTGTAAACACTCTTGCACAGGCTATTCACAAGTGACTGAAGGAGAGGAAAAGGCATTCAAACAAGTGAGGGAGAGTATATACTGCAGCCACTGTTTCAACTATAGAATAGCATCACTTGTGGTGATGGAAAATATCACCATTTCACAATATTCTCAACTTCATGTTAGATCCTTTACAGCATCTAAAAGAAACATATCTAATGAAGCATGCCCAGGGTTGAACTTGTCTGTAAGATTGTGATAGACTGGATCCATAAAGTCAAACTGAAGTAAATTGGTAAATTGGTGTTGTGTCAGCAAAGTCATCATTTGTTTCAATGTGGGACATTTTCTTTTAGGCATCTGTTAAGCATTCATTATACTAACTTATATCAAAAAATATTGCCTGTCATTTACCTCGATATGTCATTCTGAAATTCTGAAATTGCTACAGAGAAATTAAGTTTTTATCAAGTCCTCCAAATCTTTTTTGTAAGACTGATAAATACAGACTTATAAGGACAAACATGAAAAATGATAAAGAAAAATAAAGAAATAATGTTGCTGCATGACTTACAATATTTTGCAAACTTTGTCCCTTTCAATATCGAGAGTGGAATATGGTCACAAGGCTCTTTTCAAAGTGAATTAAAACTTTTTGCTGAAAATTTCAAGTCGCCTTTTGAAAGCAAAAGTATTTGCTTTCTGTCACTAGTCACCACAGTACACATGGTCTTGAGAAACAGCAATAGTTATTTTCACAACACTAAGTAGCCGTGTAGTCTGTATCCCTATTTGGATACTTGCATTGTAAGCCTAGAGAAATACACATGCACATGCAGGTGAAGGGAACTGAGAGCAAGGAAAGGGCACCAGGCATGACATATTGAATATTCATTTTGCATATTTTATGGCCTCCAGTCATAGACCTCCAGTTATAATTTCCTAAATTTTAAAGAAAAGCCAAACAACATACTCAATGGATGGGAATGAAATCTACACCCATGCTATGAGGTTCTACCACCTGAAATAATTACATTTTCTTAAACACATCTAAGTCCTCATTTCTGTGGGCCAAAACTGGAAAGGGGTGGATTAGACACATTTATTAGTTTTAGGAGTCACATGTATTTGCTGAAAGGAAATAACACAAGTCTTCGTAAAAAATTTGGAAAGTGTATGCTCCATTCCAGGTTTCAGGGAGAAGAGTACCTAATGAAAAATTTCTCTAAGGTTGCCTTGTTTGTCATAGTTGTCTAATTTTCCATCTCTGTTTCAGTCCTCAGCCTAACCTCTTCTCCAGCCACAGTTGCCCTCTGATTTTTCACTCAATTTCTTCCTATTCCCACTCCATAATTCTCACATTACAGCTTTCTTTTGTCCCTTACAGAGTGCTTCACTGTAGCTGGACTCTTCAGATTTGACATGAAACAGGGGAGTGCTGGAGGTTTTCATCAAGATTGTTGCACATGGTATCATGGGTTTACGGTCTTTTCATTTTTTTCCTCTTCTCAGTGGCAACAAGGTGTATACGTACCCTGTTACACCATCAGAAATGGTAGAACTGTTTGTGGTAAAACCAATAATACTGACAAGTACTCTAAGATAAAGTTAATTTCTACAAAAATATCAGCTTTGCAACAATGTAATTAACCAAAAATCAAGTCTTGTAATGGAAAGCCTCAAGCAACCTTAACTGTAGGTGGCACTACTGGCTGTGTCTGAAAGAAAAAAAGTTTTGGAAAGCTTCCAAAAGACATCATTCTACAAACACTTTCATGTACAGTTTTGCTTCCATAGAGCATTCTCAAGAATAAGGATATACAGCTATATAGATATTTTCAAGTTTATGCCTTAATTCTATATCCCATGCTTAGCAAAAAGAGCTGAATTATCTTGTTAGTTACTATGTTTTACTTAAAAGGAAATAAAAGATGCACAAAATGATAATGCATCAGTATCTATATGAAATGAGTTAGAATGCAACAGTTGATCAGAACTAGATGAACTCTCATACATTTTTTGCTAAAAACGTTTGATCCTTTCCTCTCTGTTTAAATTATCAGTTTCAGATAGAAAGAAGCCTAAAAGTGTTCATAATTAGTGGTCTTATACTCAAGCTTTTTTCCTTTTATTTATAATAGTCCCAAATAGAGTGACAAAGTGACAAAAAATGACAAAGTCCCAAAGGTAAAATGGACCCTCCTAGCTCCTCTCAGTTTGTTTCAGAACCTTAATTCCGTTGTGTGAGTTTGGTTTTTTTTTTTTTTTATCTAAGCTATGTCTAATCTAATGCAATAAGGCACTCATCAATTACTTTATCAAATTTTGTGTTGGATTGTATATTGTCATCAAATATCAATATTACTATTCTGTAGTGCTAAAATATTTGTTAGACAATTGAGCTCCCAGTTGTGCTGGTATCTGCTTCTGCTTTGTGTAGCTACCTATTGACATAAAAAGAAGACATATCTGGTGTGTGAAAAGTAATTTGTTGGCTGATTTTTAGCAAAGAGGTGAGCAGATTGTTGTTTTTTTCAAGCTTTACTAGATGGAAAAAAGATCAGGCCAACCCAGGTCATACAACATTAAGATCTGTTCCAGATCTGTAAAGTCTTTTTTATTCAATTTAGTCCCAAGTTAGAAATAATCATCACATTTTACATTACTCATTTCTGATTTCAATGCTCATGCCATATAATTATTCTGCATAATCAAACCTAAATGGTGGTTTGCTACTCTGAGCTATTGAATGAGTATTCTGGCAGTGAAGCTAGTAGTTAACTATTTATTTAAGAAATGTGCAGATGCATAATTGTAGAAATTTGATAAATCTGTAATTACAATATATGCATGTCTTTAGCTTTAGAATTTACGAACAATGACAATAAAAGACACAACACATATCAAGCAACAAAAGGGAACCCTGAAAGTGAATGGCATGCTCTGACAAGTTAGTGTTTATCATTTTGACCTGAATACCAAGTCTGGTCTACTTCCAGTCTATATAAATAAGATAATAAGTCCAGAGGTAGTTTCCATCCCCACAGAATCTGCCCTTTCCAGGCAACAACGTTCTGTCTCATTTGGTTATTATTTTATTTTATTTTATTTTATTTTATTTTATTATCCCAAATCAAACAATACCCAGAAAGTCTCTGCCTTAGTAATTTGAACTTCTGGGGTGATTGGTGTGATTTTGATGTGATTTCACATCATCACTTGTTCGTTTTTAATTAACATGACTGAAAAATATTTTAACTCCACCTATAATGCTATTTCAAAACTGTAATAGAATATCAAGTTATTATGCTTAAAGAAGAAGAACATCAGTTCTTAAGTACATAGAGTAAAATATTTCTTAAATGTGCAATTTTTAAAATACAGAAAATAATGCCATCATATATATTACAGTATTTCCAAAAGGCAGAAAAAGAAATTCTTATGCTAAACAAAGTAATCATAATGCTTCAGTTCAAATGTCAGGATAATGAGAATCTGTTTTTCTTCACAATTTATTTTGTGAAATAATAACAATAAAACCACAAATTGTATCTAGTCTGATTTTCTGAATTGCTTCAGAATTAGACTATACACAGATGTCTTCTGGATTTGGAGAGACTGCAAGGAGATGCAAAAAGCTGAAAGATGAGTTGGAGAGTGAACATTTCAACAAATTCAGTAGAAATAGTTACTTGCTAAAGGAATATCTGTTGACATCTTTAGAATCCATATGTGAAAAAAGGAGCAAGAAAAACAATCGGAAACAAACTGTTAAAACCCCAAACAAAACCTGTTCTCTGTTATGTTAATGTTTTGTAGATTAGCTTGGAAGTTGACACATTCTTTTTCTACAGCAGACATTTTCTAGAGAAAAATATTTTACAATTTTCTAGTTAAAAATTCACATAGTAACAATGTTACTAATTAACAGTCAGCCACGTCTTTTTAAAATTTATAAATGTGTTTCTAATCTTTTTTTATTAAGTAGTTTCATCTAAGAAAATTGGTGGTATTCTTTCTTTCAACAGGAAAAAAAAGTAATGTTGTATTAATCATCACAGCAACTCAGTATTTTGCTTTGGTCAGAGATCTAGATTCCTTTAGATTGCTTCCTATAGACAGTTCCATAAATATTGCTGTACAACATCCACTGGAAACCTTAACACACATAGACAATGTAGCTTCTTTTTTTTCCAATATGTTGAATACAGGGATATTGCAGACTGACTTCTATCCTGTACATAACCTATTCCTTGCTCATATATAACGGGGTGCTCATGCTTATTTCCCAGAGTGGTGGGAATATAAAGAGATGTGGGAGAATGGGTTTGAGGGGCAAAATAACCATATTCTTTGGGGAGACAGAGGGCATCAGGTACTGCAGTGCTTCAAGATCTGGGCATTTCTGTGGGAGTCTTCACCCTGATCTCCCAGTTACTTTTAATTAGCACCAGTGTGAAATGAGTACATAACAGCTATAGAATATTAACATTCTGATTTGTTCCTTACTTTTTCCCCATGGATAATATGAAATACAGTACTAAATGTGAAAAGTATGTGTATGTCCAATATAAACTTGAATCTGTGCTTTGTAACACTGGTTTTATACTATATAATTGCACTGCCACAAAGCAGGAACTAAACAGCTGAAGGCTGAAGTACCTTGCTAGGGTAGAACAGATATATTTGAGTTCAGCATTGCCTTCCCTTGCACAGATACAGTAGTGTTTAATATTAGCTCTTTTTAGGAGGCAGGGTGAGCTATTATCAGGCTATTTGTTCTCTCTGTAAAGAGTATGAGCATGTTGCTTTGTCTAGCTACCTTAAAAACCATTTGTGTAATTTGTTTTATTAGTACACAGGGCCAAAATCATGCTGGAAGATACCAGATGGGCTGATTTGGGCAGCAGGGCAGAACAGGCAAGGTCTGTTATAACAACCTACTGTAAAACTCTGATAGTGAACCTTTATGGAAATTTTAAATTGTTATTGCAAACAAGATCGAAGAATGAATTCACAGTATTTTCTTGGTTCAAGTTTATCATCTGTTTATACTAATCTTACAACTTGTGAACATGATGATATCCGTAGCATATAAAGAAAGTTTGTAGAAAAATTATTCTGAGAGTATTATAAGCAGAGATTTGTCTTTGTGGTAGGCAAGGTATAATAAAAATTTAGTTAAACAAACATATCCCTCTCAATTCTATCAATGAGCCTAGAGTTTGATCAAATATTAATTCATTTTTTTACGTCTAAAGGATTGTTTTTCCACAGACTCCTTTACTCAATCCTTTGTCTTACCAAATAGCAGTCACTGGATTCCCACTGAACTGTGTGCCCCATGGTAATCTTCCTGCATTTCATATACCATGACCAGAGCTCCTCTGAGTTGTATTGAGCTTCCCTGGTGTCAGAAAGAGCTTGAGGTGCATTTATGTGGGTATCTTTCTTATGAAAGATGATAGTCACTGGATCACACTTCTGCTAAACCTTAGATCACTTTGTCTGACTTTGCAATAAGGAACTCCTCATGTTTTCCTGAATGTGTATTGCTGTTTCAAAATGGTTTATTTTCTTCCTGAAACAAACGGTACAAGTGGGGAAAATGCAGTATCTGCTCTGTTTTCTCTTTGATTCAGGAGAGCCAAGCATGACAGACAATCTCTGCTGCCTTTTGGATGCACATGGGTGTGTATATGTCTGTATATCCTTTTGCTTTTTCTAGAAAGGACATCACAGAACAATAATGCTTTTATTATCCTAGGACATGCATAAAAAAAACCTGCCATACATAGGCAACACAGTCATTCAGCATTCTTTTTTATTCAGTAATGATTTCATGTGGTAGAGTTTATATAAACTTGATTGATGACCCAAATGCAGCCCACATAATAACTTAGGCATGATATTGACTGTTTTTGAGGAACATGATTATGAGTTAGGTGACTGGTATTTATAAGCTAGAAGAAACCAATTTTGGTTTTTAATTGTGATAGAGGCATTAGCGCTGTAAGTTAGATGTGGCCTAGTTCTTTCCAAACACCTTTTTAGCAGCAGGCTCTAATACCTATATAATTTTGGACAACAAGTTGTTTTGTTCATACTTAGCAACTCTAAAAGTTCACACTTTTACAGTAAAAAGAAAAAAAAAAAAGTTGAGAGAAGTCCCTGCATTTATACTTTCAGCTGGGAAAAAAGCTAAGTTCTCTGAAATGAACTAATGGAAAGAAAGTACTAAGGCATTGTCACATTCACCAAAATATGATTATGAATTCTGATAACAACTTAGCAAGAGATATTTTACCTCAGCAAACAAGGATAGTAAAGTCTAAGATGTCTATACTATCTGGCAAACTGTTAAAGTTGGGACTATCATGTTGAACTGATTTATTCAGATGCCATGGTATGGGAACAGGAACAAAATGGGGCACATACAATCATGAAACTCTGGTGAAAATTAAAATATTCATATCTGACTGCTTGTTAAGACTTAAATTTCAAGTGAATTTCAAAGATTAAAACCTTAAATTTGCATTGTTTTTTAACACTGTCAGTAAAGAATGTGAACTCTACTGTTTAAAATCTACACAACTGAAGTTCATAATCAACATCTTGGATACTTCTTGCCTTTGTGATCTGAATTGGTGGGATAGTTGTGATTCAGTATTTAACCTTCTAGCAAATCTCAAAAGGGAACAACAGAGAACTTCATATTGTTAAACAGAAAAAGGTTTGTATTTAAGTTAGATGCATGCAATGGATAATCTTTGAACACATATCAGGCAGGTCCACAGTCCCAGATAGGATTGCATCAGGAAGTTAGTGATTAATGATCTTGGGTAATTTAGAGCCAAGTTCATTACAAACTCAATAAATTTTAAAACTAGGGGTATCTTATCTAACAGTGATAAAACAAAGAAGGAAAATTGATAGGCCGTTGTCAGGAAGCTTAGAGAATAAACCATGAATGAGTAAAACTCAGAAAAACTATTTGGCAATATTTAGATTATAGTTCTGTAATAACTGAAAATAGCTTTGGACAGCAGGAAGTGCATATAGTCTGAGAGAGCAACAACAGGGAATAACGTTAGACACACTGAAATATTAGTGTTGATATTCAAAGTCTTTCTTAGAAATTTTAATAATTTGACACATGTGTAAGAGAAGGGATATTAAACAAAAAAAGGCCAAGACCAACACAAAGCCTAAACGAATAGCCAGTGCAAATCCCTTTGAGTTTAAGCAGCATTTATTCCCTACAGTACTACGAAAGGTCTTCCTAGAAGTCAGTTCCCGAAATTCACAGGATGAATTGAGGTCAAATCTAGAGTTGGAACCCTGAACATCTCAGCTGTAGAACCTGTGCTCTGACTACTTAAGCTATTCACTTTTCTGAGAGCTCACAGCATAAGCATTTCTAAAGAGAATATACCATAATTGAGGAATTCAAACTGACTGAATAACTGAATAATTCCTGGCCACCGTCAGGTTTGGTTTTTAAAAATTATTGCAGCATTTAAAAGTTATTCTCTTTTTTTTTTTTTTTTTATTGTAAGAGTGATAATGTTTGAAATTTGACATGAAGCGGTAGAGAATTTTATTCTGCTACACAGTGTTTTTTTTTTTTAATACCAACAGACCTATAAAATGAGAAAAATCATCATGTTTCACTACATCGTGCATTTTCTACTTGTGCCATCTACACTTTATCTTGAAAGTTCCCTCTAAGCCAACAGCACCTGTTTGGTTAAAGTAGATATCCAGCTAAATTAAATTTTAACAAGCACTCTGGCTGTTAAATTTTATCTGCATCATGTATGGTATCTTTGTCAAGTAAAATTTTTGTATGCAATACAAATGTTCCATGTTACCTACAAATGCTACAATAATGGATTAGATGTTATTCAAGTATCTTTACTGGATCAAGGTGTTCTGACAATTCTGGATGTCAAGTGAGAGAATGTAACCAAAAAATTCCTGACAAATGACCTGTCAGCTATTGTCACTTAAATAAGAGGAAGCCATCTTCATGTAAAGTGAAGAAGGGCAAGTTAGGATTGGGTAGACACAGAAAGAATCTCTTTTACCTTCTTATCTTTTCATGTACTTTTGTATAAATGCTTCTGTCTTGTTTCAAGTTAACTCTATTAATACATCTAAGTAATACAGCTTTTCTTACAGAGATTCAACTGTATGGAGTCTCACAAGGTAGATTTGAAGTTAATGCAGATTGTAGAGTAAGCATAGCCTTCCAGAGTGCACTGGAATGGAATACAGTAGTGCCAGGACTGAAACTGAAAGCACCTGCAGACCCACTGTATTACATCTGTGCTCCAGCATCCATCATTCAGTTCCATAAACCGCTGCTCTGTGCACATTTGGATCTCTGTACCCGATGGAAACCTTCCAACATCTAAGAGCAGGATGCAAGCATTGTCCCAGTCTTAGAAGAGTAATTTTTACAGTCCTCATCTTACTGCTTGATGCTAAATACTAATGTTTCTCTGCTGTCAGAAAAGGGTATGATGAAGGAGCACTTGTTTCCACATTAGGTAACAGTCCTGGCTAATGGATCAGCATATTTGAGTATTTTATAAATAATTTACAAAACTCTTTAAAGTATTTTTGTAGGAGATACCCACCTTTCCTCAATCTGCACCCTAAAACTCATTCATCATAACTGAGATGGAGGCATGCTGCCCTGCCTTAAGACAGGAAAGCTTTTTCCTTTCTTCTTAAGGTCTATTCAGTGCTACAGTCATATGAGAATGTCCTGCAGCTGATCATAGACCCCTCACAGTTGCTGAAGTAGCAAACCAGTTGTAACGTGAACCTTCGCTGTCTCTATCAACAGAATAGAAAGATTGATGCCCCATATTTAATAGCTGAGCCCCAGAGACTAGAAAGAAATTAAGAACATTTGTAGACTAGTATTTTTAAAGAATCAAGGGGAGATAACAGTCCTATTGGCACTTTGAAAACAAGCTCCTAATTCCCTTTGTATATTTCAAAAAATTTACTGTCACTGAACAGTATTTTTTAGTCAGTTACCTGAGGACATGCCAAGACACAAAACCTTTTGTAAAATAATGTTGGTTTTTTGCCTGCCAATGTAGTAGAAGTACAATATGCAAATTCTCAGTGAAAATTAAACATAGTAGACATACAAAACTATACAGAACTGTGCTTCTTGTACTGTTCAAAGCAACAACTTCCCTAGATAATTAATCATGACAGGATTTTTAGCTGTAGACAGGCCACCAAGGTCAAAAGGAAGATTTGCCTGTCCTTTTATACCTTTTTTCTTCTCATATGTTTCTTGTCCATTTTTCTAAACTTTTTTTTTTTTAAAAAAAAAAAAAAACTTTGAACAGAAAAATGAAGTTTAGGGCTAAGGACAAAATCAGAGTTGTAGCAAAGATGGACACGTGCATTCCATTTTTATGTAAAGATTGGTTCAGAACTAAAGTGTGTAAAATTTGTATATTAATATAAAAATTAATATAATCTGTAAAGTTAATATATGAATACAAACAGTAAATAATGCAAGAGTGTGCATATTGTAGAAGACCAAATTCTCCTATGGATGGCATTTGTAAAAAGGATATTGTCTTTAACAATAGAGTTTTTGTAATACTGGTAGACAAACAAAACCTGCTTGTAGCAGATATTGCTGTAGCAGCTATTGCTCAATGACGAGGAATTGCTTGGATATAATTAATAGTAAAATATGAACTATGGATGTGCTGTGATTTTGACAGCTGTTGATAGTTCTTTAAACCCTGAGATGTGGCTGCATCCTAGCTCCTCCTGGAATAAGAGCTTAGCACATGTCATTCTGTATCTGCTTATCTTGGTTTCTGTGTATGAAGTCCCAAAACTAGAGGGGAGTCATGGTGCAGATCTCAACCATGGATCAGCGAACTCAGTGACCGCAGGATTTGACCGTCACAGCAACCATCCCCTGTTGACAAGTCCTCTGACTGCAATGGAAACACGTCTTCCAGTGAGCACCTAAAAAGTGGAGAAGAGGAGGCTGAGGGGAGACCTGATTGCCCTCTACAACTACCTGAAAGGAAGTTGTAGTGAGGTGGGGGTTGGTCTCTTCTCCCCAGTAACTAGCGATAGAACAAGAAGAAACGATCTCAAGTTGCGTCAGGGGAGGTTCAGGTTGGACATTAAAAAAGAACTTCTTCACTGTAAGAGTCGTTAAGCATTGGAATGGGCTCCCCAGGGAGGTGGTGGAGTCACCATCCCTGGAGGTGTTCAAAAAACGTTTAGATGTGGCGCTTCAAGACATGGTTTAGTGCATTTAGTGGGCATGGTGGCATCGGGTATGCAGTTGGACTTGATGATCTTTGAGGTCTCTTCCAACCATAATGATTCTGTGATTCTATTCTGTGATTATGCTTGTCCTGAATAGTGTCTATACTAAACTATATGTTTTTTTGTTATTTTTAAAACAAGTATGAGAGTTCAAGGATCAGCGTACATTATTGATGTTATCTATTGGCCCACAAAATGCTCCATCAAGCACTAAAGGAAGAGGAAATCAGAATAAAAGGAATACTTTGTTAATCATCATCAACAGTTTTCAGCCCCTTCTCTTTCTTGTAATCCAAGTCCTGCTGCTTTTAGCCCACAGCAAACTTTGTTTCCTTTGCTATTCCTAGTCTTTCTGATGATGCGTGTCTCTGTCTGAATAGTATTAATGACCATCTGCTGAACGACTTCTATTCCTCAAGTTTTCTTTCAGCTATTGTCTCATTCCGTTAACCATATTAAAAATGCTGCATTCAAATAATAGTATTTACTGCAGAAGCGAATAAGACCACTAAAAAATGAAGATGTTTTTGCTATCTTTAGCTAACATATTCTACATTATTGTTGCAGGAATCTTAAAACAATGAGTATTGATACCACCTGGAATGATGGACAAGTAGTTCAAGTAAAAATTAAGCCACATCTTAAAATGTCATCTTGCAGTACTTTGACATTTATTTTTTTTTGGTAAACAATTGTCCACATTTTATTTGCCAGAAAGCAAAAATAATAAGTATTGTAGTAAGTACTGGATTTTTTTAAACAAAATAACCAGAATTTCTAGTGTGGTGAACATTCAAAGCAGTCAGCTTTTGACTAAAGAACCCTAACAAAATACGCAACAATACATACAATATTGCTATTTACGAATAACTTTGACAATGCTGGTAGACAAAGCTTAGGTGAAAATTAAGTAATTCAAATGGCGTATATTGGCACTCCCTTATTTATCCAAAGATAACTAAATACAGCCTTTTAATGAAGACTTTTCAAAGTTGCCATTTCTGACTATGCAATGAAAGATTACTTATGACCAAAAAGTCATAATTTTATAAAGTTCAATTTTTCACCTCAGAATCAAATTCTTGTGTTTTCCTTTGACCTTACAAGAGCAAAAGTTATGATAAAGATTTTATCACGTTAAAGAAAGAAGAAATTTGGCTATCGAATCTGAAATGTTCTACTAAGTTTAAGGTAATTATATTAATTTTATCAAAGTGAATGACCACATTTTTAGATAGATTATTTCTGAAAGTTTAGAAGAGTTTTGCTTTTGTTCTTCTGTTCGTCCATGAAATTAGAAGGAAATGTAGTGATATAGCTATTTTAGTTATTTTTACAGTAACAGAAAATGGAAGGATCTGCATTCCAAGAATTCCTGTTAAAAGGTTATAGTTCACAGTATAAAAAGAAACATTTTTTTACTGAATTCACACATTCGTCAGTTCTTTAGTTGGATTCATCAATAGCTTATTTGGGGAAATGGAGTGTGAAATTGTTCTCTGCTGTTTTTTGCAAGTTCCCTAAAAATGTGATAAAACTAAGTTTTAAGGAAAGAGTCTACAATTTGTTTGGATTTTGTAAGAATGTATATGTTAACTGTAAAATTATATTTGAAGAGAATGTCTGGAAGCATTGTACTTATGCATCCAAACTGTTGGAACTTCAACATAAATCTTCCACTACTTGATATAGATTTCTGTACTGTAGCTTCACTTTCTTGATCTGTATTGAAGTAGTTACCCAACAATACTTTCTCTGTGCTGAATATAACCCTAAGGAATAACAACTAACTTTTAGACAGAACAAATATTTTTATTAGAATGAATCTATTTTTTACATCAGAGTGCTTATATGTAAAATGTAATTTGGAAAGTGATGTAGCTAATCCCCATTAGTTTTATATTTTAAAAAAGTACTCTTTCAGAAAATTAAAACTGAGATAAGTGTATATTTTCTGAGGATCAAGTAATGTAAACCCACACTCTGAGGATCAAGTAAACCAACTCCAGCTTGGATGAAATTATTTCCCTGCTGAAGAAATAGGTCTTCCTTTTTCTTTGTTGTTCCTAGACTGATATGTTTTAAAATATTTAAGCCTAAATAGTTTGCTGAAGTATTTGAACAAAAAATTTATTTACCTTCTGCAGAACTGTGTCTACTCAAATCAACGTAAAATATAGCTAGTTTCTGGATGTCATTTGTATCTAATCCACACAGCTATTGAATCCATCCATATGTTTTTTAGTGGAACTGTGAACTCTTAACACTAGCTTAATATCAGTTTCCTAGAGTAATCTAGAAGCAGTTTACAGACAAAAATTATTCTACTTAAGGGGAATGTGTTTGATGTCACATTAGTCACAGATGTTGGAATAACACAAGAGCTAAGTGAAGTTGTAATAAAATTAACTTTCTGGCTATAAGCCAATGGTAAGAATGTATGTTGATGCAAAAAACCCACTGTGGTACCATTTTATTTTCTTCACCTGTACCCTCCCTCCTTGGTATCAGCAGAAGCACAATGTCACTGATTCTGTATGTTCAACTACCAGATCAGAAATATAAGTTGTGCAAATGAGTCACAGAGTAAGAGGAGACTACAAGAAGTGTACTAAACCCAGTAAGCAGTTGCTAGTGTGTAGGAGAGGAGGATGCTTAGTGTCTCACCTACAAAGTCCAATCTTAGAGGACTAGACTGTAAGTGAAACTTAGGAGCTCTATTAATCCTATTTGGGAGTCCTTCATTAACTGAATAAATTGTGATTCTTTTACTTTAGAAGTGATGAAAAACATAAATAAATAATTTCTCCCAGCTAATACTCATCAGATACCTACAACACCACTTATCTAGTGTTAGTTGAATCTTAAGAATTACAGTACACCATACTAAAAGAAGTTTGAATTGTGTAGAAACATGTATTTAATTGGTAAAAAAAATTCAAATCTTTATTCTGTTTTAAGTAGTTTCACTTTTGCATCTTTGTTTCTCTTTGGACTTGCTTTCAGCATTTATCGCTGTCAAGGAGTATATTTTGATTTCTCTATGGAATATAGGGCATGGTATCCAATACCACTGAACCATAGCTGCAATTTTCTGAAGTTCTGCATTGTTTTCATAGAATCATAGAATCATAGA